>NW_027496773.1:0-73887 GCF_021521415.1 Bidens hawaiensis
CAATATGGGCAGTCTTTTGAAAACCATCTGCTTCATGGCCTTGATGTGCAGCAAGAGCTTGATATGCGGGTTAAAGAATATTATGACCTAGTCTTTCCGCTGCAACATATGCTTTCGGAGTTTGCCTTAGCTGAGGATGGCGTGAGGCAACTGCGGGTATACATAAATGATGAATCTGAAGACGATGAGTCTGAGGATACTTCTCCTAATGCTCTGGAAGGCACATCGGCTCCCAACCCATAGGATAGATTTAGAAGTTAAGACTTGTAATTTCTTCCCATATTTTTGTAATCACTTTTGGATATCAATATAAAGAAATTTTCTGCCTTGTGAATAATATTCTTGATTGTAACATAATATCCTTTGTCAGATATTTTTAAATTTTGAACTTGTGCAAGTTGGATAGTATTGATGACGTGGCGGAAAGAGAATTTTAAGCGGTGGCTGACAAGACGTGTAAAACGCCTGTTTGACAGCCTGTAAACGCTTTTTCGTATCTCCCTCCTGACGCGTCAGTCATCCCATGGTCCGCACTTTCTCTTTCTTCTGTCAATCAGACGGGCACATTTATTGTGATGGGTATAAATAAGTCCTTGGTGTCTCTTATTCATTCTTATTGTTTCCAGACTCTCTTTTAATCTTTTCTTTTCTATATTCTTCTTTATATCTCATTCAAATGGCAGGCCAGAAGAAAAGTCCCCCCGTTATCAATGAAGTTGGGTGTGATATTAAAGAGAAAGACTTCGACGATGTTAAAAACGTATATGGTTTTCCATCGGAATGGGAGGCCGAACGTCCGTCGAAAGGGGCAATTGCAACGGCGCCTCCTACAAAGAAGATGGCCGTCTACCTAGACCACTTTACGACTGGGAACTTCCGATTGCCCGTGACGAAATTCCTGCAATCGGTCTTGACGGCATATGGGATTCACTTATCCCAGATTCATCCTTTTGGGATGCTAAGGATTCGACACTTCGAATTCTGCTGTCAAGCGCACAATTATGAACCGTCCGTTGGCATGTTTTCCGCTCTTTACAAGATGACCCTTCGTGAATGCTGGTATGGTTTTGCTACTACCGGCAAGGGATCTATTGGCTTCGCAGTATTCACGGGTGGAAAACAAAATTTTTCTGAATCTGGGACGATGTTATCCCGTTTACAATGACTCACCGGAAGCGGAAGGATAAACTACCGGAAGCCCTTGCTTCCGAATATGAAGGTCGTGCCTGGTTCCTCACTCTGACCAAAACGTCGACACCCATGCGTCCTATCCATGAAGGGGCGATGGTACATGCCAAGATGAGTCGTTTCCCTGCCTTGGAGCCTTATTATGAAAATTCTGACGGAAGTAAGTTTGTATTTGTAATCACTTCGGATTCTCAGTTCTCTTTGTTGACATTTTGTCAATTACAGGTGAAGGTACGATTCTCTCCACTCTTTTGGACAAGGTAGGGGGCATGATGGTGCGTCGCCAATTACACGCCATGACGTACCTTTCTTGGAACGTACACGGAATAACTTTCTTTTCTCCGCCACGCTTACTCCGGAGCCTGTTGTCTCTGAGGCGATGTATGCTCAAGGTGAGGAGTTTGTCTGAAAGTGTGAAGGTATTCTTCAACCCCGACCTATAACTGCCGCTACTTCGGGCAGAGTGATAGTACTTCTCTCGTCTAGCGATGAGTCGTCACTCTGCGAAGGAGGGTTATCGATTGGTGCTACTAACCCTTCGCATTCAACTGAAGGTTTGACCCGCAAGCAAGATTCGAAGGCCACCACTGACCCGACAATAGGTGGGGAAGGTGGTCCTCAATCCGTTGAGGGTGAACCTCAGGTTACTGATGCGGGTGTTTCGAAGGTCGCTGGCAAACGAAAAGTACAACCATCTGATGTCGCGCCTCTCAAGAAGATGAAGAGGAAGGAGAAGGCCAAAGTTCTGGACTTGGGGGCTCGCCTTCAAGAACTTTCGGTCCAAGATGTTTCTAAGGGTAAGTTTTGAACCCTCATGATTATATTTGGACTTGTCGCTTCTCGGTGACCTAAAAAGTTTAACTTTGGAAATGTTTCAGGTTTAAAGGGTTTAACTGCTACACAACTTCCGACTCCACCAACCTCACCATTAAACACTGTTCAAGATCCGTTCAATTTGTCGGATACTTCTCCTATCAGGGAGAAAGAGGTTGGTGAGTCCGAGCATCTCCACCTCATCATGAACATTACTTCCGAAATCAAGGTGGAGTCAGTGTGTTTAAATATGGGGGGCAGACTTCCTCGCCTCAGGTGGAGGAAGACACTGCTCCGCATAATCCTCGTTGGTCGTTAAGTCGGAATTCAGTATTAAGCCACGCGGACGTTTGTCACGAATATCTCCAAGAGAGTCTCCTTCCTGCCGAGAGGGAACGACAACGCCGCCGCATCCGCCAGGAGCTATTAGACTCAAACTCCTATCATATGGCGAATACTGTTTCCACCAATCAAGAAATACGTCGTGATTGCTTGGCTATGAATGGAGAGTTAGATGAAACCGAGCTTAAGTTACTTGACGCCAAGAAAGAAGCTCTGAAGGCGTTAACTGAAGCTCGGGACAGTCATCGAGCCATGGAAGTGGAGAAAGCCAATCGCCTTGTTGCTGAGGAAGCCAAAGCTGTTCTCCAGAAGCAGCTGGATGAACAAGCTGAGCTAATAAAGACCCTTCAGGCTGACTCAGCGGCCAAGGACAAGCGCTTATCCGACTTTAACACCAAGAATCGGGACCAAGCCCTGGAATGTGCTGGTCAAAAGATGGGGGCCAGGGCGGATAAGAAGTGGCTTTAGACGGCGGCAATCCCCAAGGTATCAAATCTTTTTGTTAGCACAAACAATTCGGACTTGTTTGTGCTTACGTTTGTTTATATGTCCTAACAGGTTATCACTGACGTTCTAAATAGTGACGATCTTGGGAATTGCATTGTGGTGCTCCTTCGTGCTTCCAAACAAGCAGGCCGACAGATGGGCTTTGAAGAAGTTTACAAATTTGCTTCTGAGGGTCGGCTTCCGGAGGAACATGTCCTAGCTGGAAAAGACACTGCTTCCATTCTTATTGAAAAGTCCAAAGCTTTTGATACTTTGAAGTTTTCCCTTTATGATCATATATCGGAACTTGCCGATAAGGAGGATACGGTGGAACAATTAAAGGAGCTGTTGGATCTTGATGAGGAAGAAGAGGAAGATGCCGATAATACTGCGGGAGATGGAAGTGTCGCCCCGTAGATGTATATATATGTTTTTTCTTTGTAAAAATTTCTCCCTTGTAATCTCTTTTGACTAATAATAAGAAGTCTTATTCTCTTCTGGTGCACTTTGTCTTATGTATTATAATATAAGTGTCTATCCGGAACTTCATTTTTGTCAATAAAAGATTACAAATTGTCAAAGTTACATGAACCTAGCACAAGTTTTTCATAAATTGGGCATAAGCCTACTTACAATAAAGGAAATTACATAACTTGCTAGTCTATGTGGGCACGCAGGCCAAGATAAAGGATAAATAAGACTGCTACATGTAGCACTTCTTCAACTGTGCTGCGTTCCAAGTTCGAGGGATCTCAATCCCGTCCAACTTTTCTAACTTGTAGGCGCCTTTAGATAATACTTGTTTGATTTTATAAGGCCCTTCCCAAGTTGAGGCCAACTTGCCCGGAGGCTCCTGACCGGACTCCTCGTTGTTGCGGAAGACAAAATCTCCCGCATCGAATTCGCATGTCTGGACCCGCGAGTTATAATACTTCTGAAGCTGTCGCTTATAATTGTGCCCGCGGATCGATGCCAATTCTCTTCTTTCTTCAAGTAAATCAAGATTCATTCTGAGTTCCTGATCATTATCATCAATTAACAGAACCCTTGCGGATGGAATCCCGATTTCTGCCAGGATCATGGCTTCGGTGCCATAGGTTAGACTAAACGGCATCTTTGAATTACTAGAATTCTTTTGGGTGCGGAAGGCCCAAAGTACATGGGGCAATTCGTCAACCCAACCCGTACGTTTAGTTCCTAACCTTGCTTTGATCCCTTCTTTGATAGTTCGGTTGGTCCTTTCGACCTGACCATTTGCTTGCGGGTGAGCTACAGATGTGAAAACTTGGATGACTTGAAGTTCTTTCAACCATTCTTGTAGTCCGCTGTCAGCAAATTGGGTCCCATTGTCACTTACCAATTCTTGCAGAAGACCAAACCGGCAAATGATGAATTCCCAAAGGAATTTTTTCACGCTTGAAGCCATTATTGATGCAACCGGTTTGGCTTCCACCCACTTGGTGAAGTAATCAATGCCCACTATCAAGAATTTGACTCGTCCCGGGCTTCTGGGAAAGATCCCATAATGTCAATAGCCCATTTTTGGAACGGCCAGGCAGATGTTACCGGAATCAGCTCGTTTTTTGGACGCGGGGTGTTGGGAGCATGTCGTTGGCATGAATCAAACTTTCTGATTTCTTGCACAGCGTCCAAAATGCATGTCGGCCAATAGTATTCTGCGTTCATGATCTTCGCAACTGTCATTCTTGGTCCCGCGTGTAACCCGCAAATGCCTTCGTGAATTTCTCAAATTAGGTAATTTGCGTCTTCCGCGTCTACACAACGTAACAACGGACCAAGGAATGATCTCTGGTACAAAATGTCATCAGTCATCTGGTAATTCAGAGCTTTGTGCTTAATCTTCCGAGCCTCAGCTTTTCCTGCTGGAAGTGCTCCGGAAGATAAGTAAGCTTTAATGGGAGTCATCCAAGATTCAACGCCTGTTTGGATTACCAGGACTTGGTTTTGTGGAACGGATGGATGATCTAGAACTTCCACACGAATATCTTTGGCAAAATGCTCAAAATTCGTTGAAGCTAGCTTGCTAAGAGTGTCTGCCGATTTGTTCTCACTTCTCTTAATGTTAACAACATTGAAAGAGGAAAACTGGCAAATTAAGACCCTCGCTTGTGACAGATAGGAGGCCATGACGTCATTTTTGGCTTCGTATGTTCCATTAATCTGTCCCGCAATTAGTATTGAATCCACCCGAGCTTCTAAATGTTTCACCCCAAGCTTTTTCGCTATCCGCAGGCCTGCCAGGAAGACTTCATATTCCGCCTCATTGTTAGCACTTTTAAAGTCTAACTTGATGGCGTATGTAAATTCATGCCCCTCAGGGTTGACTAGCCTTAATCCTGCACCTAATCCTTCATTGCTTGAAGCTCCATCCGTGAACAATGACCAAACTTGCCCTTGTTCCGGAGGTGCTTGAGGTTGTTGTTCGATTAAACATTCTTGTTCTTTGTGCTGTGGGACTTCTGTGACGAAGTCCGCCAGCACTTGCCCTTTGATTGTTGGTCTTGGTTTATACTCTATCGAGTGTTCTCCCAATTTAATGGCCCATTTTTCCAGTCGCCCAGATAATTCGGGTTTACTTAATACGTTCTTGAGCTTGTATCCAGTTAACACATTGATGGGATGACCCTAGAAATATCTGCGGAGCCGACGGGCTGCGCACACTAATGCCAAGACCAACTTTTCCAACATCGAATATCTTGTTTCTGGGTCTGACAATGTTCTACTGACGTAATAGATCGGAGTTTGAACATTTTTCCTATCCGTTAGTAAAACAGCCCCCACGGCAATGTCAGACGCCGGCAAATATAGTGTTAATGGTTCACCCGCGTGAGGAGCTGTTAACGTGGGTAATTACATTAAACACTTCTTGACTTCCTGGAATGCTTGTTCAGCTTCCAGAGTCCATCTAAATTGTGCCTTTTTGAGACAGTTCCTTAATGTTGAGATGAACGGGTAAGATTTAGCAGCGTGGTTTGCCAGGAACCTGTTTAACGCTACCAATCTATCGTTAAGTGTTTGAACTTCTTTGAGGGATGCGGGAGATGGCATGCGAGCTACTGCTTGTATCTTGTCCAAATTAGCCTTAAAACCCATGCTCGTCACGATTACCCCGAGGAACTTTCCTTCCTCCATTCCGAAGGAGCATTTTGCTGGATTCAGCTTCATATTGATGCTTCTCAAAGTTTCAAAAGTTTCCTCTATGTCTCTCAACATTTGATCCTCTTCAGTGCTTTTGATCACCAAATCATCCATATAGACTTCAAGATTTCGACTTATTTGACCTTTGAAGGCCTGATCTATCAGTCTTTGGTATGTGGCACCCGCATTCTTTAACCCGAAAGGCATCATTCTGTAACAGAATGTTCCTTGGTCAATGCAGAACGCTGTCTTAACCTCATCACCGGCTGCCATATAAATCTGTTGATAACCTTTATAGGCATCGAGAAAGCACTTGAATTTGAATGGAGCCACAACATCTACTTTCAAGTCGATATCTGGAAGTGGGTAAAACTCTTTTGGACATGCCTTGTTTAGATCTTTGTAATCTATACGTTCCGTTGCTTTTCGGGACCATTACCGGGTTGGCTACCCACGTCTGATATTTGATTTCTCGTATGATACCGGCATGGAGAAGATCTTGTACCTGCTCGTTCATGGCTTTTGTTTGTTCCGGACCCATCTTTCGTTTCTTTTGCACTATCGGGGTGATCAACGGATTCACCTTTAATTTGTGCTCTGAAAATGCTCCGCGGGACACCTGTCATGTCCGCGGGCTGCCATGCGAAAATGTCTATATTTTTGGTCAATAATTGCTTCAAAAAGGTTTAGACGATTTCAGAAATAGCCGGACCGATTATCACAGTTTTATCAGGAAATTTCTTGTTAAGAACCCATTTCTCTGGTTCAGTTCTCTGGGTTTGTTTTGGGATCTTGCTTGGTTTTGAACTGTCTGTTGTGAAGAAATGACGGTTGACATGAATTATTTCTACGCCGGTGCGGGTCGGAACCCCTACTGCCCCGTGAGCTCTGGACGGATGAGCATTGAAGTCGCCAATTGCTTCTCGTCCGAGAATAATGCCATGTTTGGAAGTTGCCGGTAAGACTAAAAATTCGAATTCCTCAGTTTTGAATGGACCCCGTCACTAAGTGTGACCGGGAATGTAATGACACCCTGCGGGTTCATTATCCCCCCCCCCCCCCAATCCAGAAACAGGGGCATGAATCGGCCTTAACCTTTCTTTATCATCTTCCTCAAGTTGTTCGAAGCACTGTTCGTACATGATGTCAGATGTACTACCAGTGTCGAAGAACACATATTGCGATCGATAATGTCCGAATAAAGCAGTAATTATCAAAGGATTCTTATTGCACCGTCCTCCCCTGATATGTGGAAAAATGACTTGTTCATTCTTCCATTCCTCATCCGCAAACTCTTTCCTCCTACTACTACTGATCTTTTGTCCTCCCTGAATCATGTGGACGTTCAAATCTTTTATTTGCCTTTTGGCCGGGCCTTGGTTATCCTTTACGGGAGGTTTACCAGTCCCTGGTCTTACACTTTTGACCAAATGATCCAACTTTCCGTTCTTTACAGCTGCCTCGATTTCATTCCTTAGGGCTACACATTTGTTCGTGTTGTGCCCTATGTCATTGTGATACGTGCAATGTTTCTTATTATCGAGGAACGACTTCCTCGGTAATGGTTGTGGTTTGCGGAAGGTCAAATTCTCAGTTGTGAGGATTTCTGAAGGAGTTTTTGACAGCTGCGTCCAACTGTTGTTGGACGATCGTGCTGGAAAGTTACGCTTGTTCTTGTTGCCAATCAACGATCTCGCATCGAACTGCTTCGGTTGTTCTGTGGTCGGTTGCAGCCTTGACCAGATTGTTCCTTTAGCTTGTTTATTTGGTCTTGGAGTCTGGAACTCGACCCTTGGTAATTGCTTCTGGCTGCTGGACCCCAATGTTTTTTCAGTTCTTGCAAACAACTTAGCTGTTGTCATGATTTCATCCCAGGACTCGGGCATTCCGTCTTTTCCGGTTAGTGTGCGGATCAAGGCGTCACTATGGACATTTTGGCGGAATGCTCCCCGTAGCATATCTTCACTAACCCCTCCAATGTTAAGGCTCTCGTTATTAAAACGAGTAATGAAGTCCTCAATGGATTCATTATTTCGCCTTTCAACATCCAATATTTCCGAAGGATCGCGTGTATGCTTTCTTTGTTGGTTGTTGGGAGAATTTTGCTACAAAATCCTTTCAACTTTTAATCTGTCCGCATGGTAATTTTTCAAACCATTCTTGTAACGATTCCGGCAGAATCAGGTATACCCTAACCGGAATATACTATTTATGTGTTATTTAATAATGAATATATGAATTATAATGTGTTTATACGAGTATGTATGATTCACAGTACGGATTATACTCGATTATACAGTTAATCGTATTGGAAATACGATCAACCGATTAACGGTTATTGAAGCCCGAACGAATCGGGGATACATTATAGACGAGATATATCATAGTGATGTTTACGAAGTATTAAAGCTTCGGGATAAGTGAATTAAAGCAAAGAAAAAGAATTTCGATTTAATGGTACGTCGGTACGTTAAACGAAACCTTTAATACCAAACCAAGCAAGAGGCGATCGATCAAGCCGAAAAAGATGCGCAATTATTAATAATATGATGTTTTAAGTCAATGAAAGTCATGGTTTAAGTTTTTGAAGTTTTTAAATTGGTTTTATATAAATTTCATTTTTTAGCCGAAAAACTACCGTTTTAACCTCGTTTTAAGCCGAATTAAACATTTAACCGAAAAACGAACTGAACCAAATTATCCAAACATTATCCAGATCTCTGATATCCAAACTAGTGGCTAGAAATGGAGAGGTGGGTCCCACCCCACCCCCCATTCATTTCCGATCGGATAAGGGGTTCCAACCCCCTTACTTATCATTTTTTTTACATCAAAACATTGAACAAACTTCACTTTCTCTCAAATTCATGACCTAAAAACCGAGAGTTTTAGCAAGAAAAACAAGGTAACGATCAAGTTATTCACGTGTTCATCTTCGTTTCTTGAGTTTATTTGCAAGAAAATGAGGTTTCAAAGATGAAAACCGATTCTTGCATGATCAAGTGATGCATACGGGTTATAGAAGGGATCTTGGTCCAAGAAAGGAGTTACACGAACCAAAAACGAATTTTTACGGTTAAATCTTTGTTTTTAAATCATAACCGAAACCATGAAAGAAATGGCTTGATTGTGGGTGTAACTTGCTTGGTGTGGTGTTATTGTGCTTGTAGGTGTTGTATCTAGTTGATAGCAAGGGCTAGAAAGCGAGATCCTTACGGTTTGAAGCTAGAAACACAAGGTAGTTCGGTTTTTGTATAATGTTTGAGATTTGGACAGATTGTGATGTGTTGAGAGTTAGGTCATGAAATTTTACAGAGGTGTTAGATATATGAAAATATGAGTTTTGTGAATTTTTGGTAATATTTGGACAAAGGATGAATATTTGGTGAATTTAATGCTCGGTTTTGGCCAAAAATGGTGAAAAATAGTTAAATATCATGAAAAATTCTGGAAAATTCCAGATAAGCTTTTTATAACATGTATAAGTCACACACAAAATTTTAGGTCAGTTGAAGAAGTCTATGTAGGCTTTTCGGTTAAACCGTTCTATTTCTAGCTCGGTTTTGGTAAAAAGGGCATATAAAAAAAGATTTTGGTTCTGGAAATATTACAGTGGACTAAGGGGACTGCAGGGGTCATCCAGGAAAAATTTGGGATTTTTCTAAGATCGTTTGGTATTTACGACATATTTAGTGTTTTAATGGTGTTTAAAAATAGATAAATAAATTTTAAATATAAAAATTAATTCTGGAAATATTTTTATAAAATTCCCCACTGTCAAAAAGTGATTTGTGCAAAATTTTAAGATCTGGGATTAAACGGATAATTATTGGTGCAAAAACAAACTTTTAAAGCTTAAAACGCGTAAACCGGTAAAGTTCGCATAAGCGAGCTGACTGGTGTATAAAAACCCTAAAAATGAATCATTTTCATATAATTGAGTTAAAAAAGTAAAAATAAATCATCCGAAAATAATTCGGATGATTTGGGTACCTTTTACCCGATTTAACAGTTTCCGGTACACTAATGACGGAAACGGGTCCCGCGGCCAAACGGGGCGTCTAAACCGAGCTCTAAATTCACAACCATAATTAAATTATCAGTCAACAACTATTTTCGGGTCGTGTGTGACCAAACTCATTTTTTTGAAACGTAAAAACGGATAACCGTGCTAGGCATGCAAAACGGGAAAAACGACTAATAGTAATTTTGACTAGTGAACTCTAAACGATATCACAATCTGAGTCCGGAGAAGTGTTTCTGGGTTAACATTACCCCCGGAACGAGTACCGTACGGGGTTAACAATGTTCCCAGACGCACCGGTTAACACGGTTAAAGTTATATTAATAGTGATTGTATAGTAACGAACTTAGGGATCGTATTACAGATCCGGACTAGTAGCTGGTATACTGTGTTACTTAATTGCTTACGACAAGGTGAGTTTCACGAGCCCCTTTTTCCTGAATTGTTTTTAAATATTTTCCCGGGGCGGAAAGCATGTTGTTACTAAAATGTTTAAGTACATACTGAGCGTATGGATTTGCGTGTATTTATATATGTTTTATTGTACGGGAATCGTACGGAAATGTACTAAGATGGTAATTGTCTGAGTTACTAACATTGTAAGGCCCCGCAACACGAGTGATTAACTGAAAGCCGGTAGAGTGTGGAAAGTACTATTGGTCCGGCAAACCCAACTGGTCCGGAATGGATTTGCTGATGTTTCCCAGCCAGTTGCACATGTCTATTTTGGGTGTTATATATACTTTGCTATGTAATGTTAGGCATAGCGGTTTGGGGCAGGTTCGTGGGCGGAGTATGCCACAGGGTTGTGTGTGATAGTCAGAGGTTTCACTTGTGGGCTCAGCATAATTACATCGATAATATATGATTATTATAATGATTTGTCACTGTTTATTTAAATTAGTGAAACTCACCAACTATTCGTAGTTGACCCGTTTTCTTTCCATGCTTTCTAGGTACTCCCAAACTGGAATAAGTGCTACATACTTGATGATGCGTGCTTTTTGTGGAAGCTTAGTGATCATTTTGTATTAATTATGTTAATGTAATGTTGGTAAAACTTATGTGCTCTCGCCTAGACGGTAACTAAACTCGGAACAATGTAATATGATGTAAATTAATGTAGTGGTGTTTTCTTTATAAGCAATGCTGTTGATATCAGATGTGTCTGTTGCATCCCGTTTACGTTTCCGCTGCGGTTACGGGGTGTTACAATTCTCGCGCCACTCCAGTGAATGTTAGTGCAAACATGTGGCACAAATATGGAAGAGTCCAACCACTGACTCCTCCAACTGCTTCACACCTCAGCAAATGATCACTAGGATCCGTCATTCCACTATATGTTCCAACGGATGTTGGGATTTTTGCGTTTATCGGGAATGGAGCCATCGCGATGCCGAAATGAACTTCGATTTTTCTGCGAAGGATTCCGGACGGTATGGTTTAAGAAAATCATGTTCAGCACTACTATAGTATTCCGCATGGTGGACAACCGATCGCGGGTAACTAGCCCCTCCATATGAAGGAAGATGGCTATCCCCGCTATAATAACTACCGTCCGGGTGATAGGTTGAATCATATCCATCCAGTTCGTCCTCATAGGATGGTACCCGCATATCTATACGGGGGCGAGGACGTAACCTCCGGATGTCACATAGGTTTTGCTCTGGTGGCTGACTATACTGAATGTGACTTCCCCGTATGGGTGGGGGACTGATCTCCTAGGAGAGTCATTATACGTCAGGGGACGAGCGTGAAAACGCTCGTTCCGTACCCTTCGCTCGTACTCAGCTTTCAGATTATCTTGTTGGATACGGAGCCACTCATCCGGAGAAAAAATTGCATTGGATCTGGAGTTATGACGTTGACCTCTTCTTGGGGTGAAGTCCCCGGAATTCTCTTCCAAGCCTAACTCTGAATGAGTTCGATTGGCATCTCTCTTAATTCGTTCCAGATCTCCGAGATTGGAACCCCCTGGGGCTGTAACACGCCCCAAGTCAGTAGTTGGTGTGACAACATTTCCAGTGTCGACCGGGGTAACACCTTCTTGTTGAGCAAACAATCCCTGAGCCGTCGAACCACCCTAGGAAAAACCTCCAGGGTTGACGGCATTGATTCTTGTGATAGGAGTCGAAGTTCGAGCAAACACAGACGTTGTTCCTTCACGTGTTTCAAGGTTGAGACCACGTGAAGGCTGTGCCTGGCTCTCCGTCGGCCCTTTAGGTAACTGATTCATATCGTAAAGAAGACGGAAAAAATTTCTTGCAGTTCTAACAAAAGCACGGATGGCGCCAATGAAGAAACACGGATCTACTCCCCTGAACGGGTCCTAGATCCAATGAGTCAACAGGGTAGGATACGGTTAACTGCCAATACGATATGAACTCAATTGACCAAAGTCCAGTGATGAAGACCTGCAAAACAGACACCGTGAGCTCCGTACGAGAAGGACAAGAGGGGGGTCTTCCCGTAACCACCCTCCAGCGTGAGAATAAGTACAGTTCTGACGAAGATAATGCACTTAAGTAAATAGTGATAGTACAGTGGGAGTGAATGAATACCTCATGATGATTGAGAGGGTATTTATAGCTGAAGGGTGTAGGGAAGTAATTGGGCCAGCTGTCCTTTTAGAAAATGCTCTTATAACCGCCTGGACACGTGTCCTCATGTGATAGGCTCAGTCTATACGTTGCTTCTGCATATATAACAACCTGGACACGCGTCCTTCTGATATTGGTTAATGCGTAACATTGGCCATGTGCGCGGTTATAACGGCCTTGCCAGGTGTCACTAGCTAATTGGCCGAGGGATCACGTATTGCCCAAGAAAGCATCTTGGCAAATCTTCTAGAAGGTAATTAGTTATTGACAGCTGTCCCGGAGCATTACCTCGTGGTCCTTTATGCGGAAAGGTGTTCCTTCTTGTGGATGACTTTTGAGGGTGTCAGGATGCTCCCGCATGTGCCATGAGGGTGTTTCTTCCTCAGATGATCTATGCGGATGTATTAAAATTAAAAAAATAAATACAAAAAAAATACATAAAACTTAAAAAAAACACACAAATAATAAAAATAAATTATAATAAAAAAACACACCACAACAAAATACATATAAAAATACAAATAAAAAAACTAATCTATTTGTCTTCATCTTCGTCCCAGTCCTCGTCTTCGTCATCCTCTCCGTCCTCATCTTCGTCCTCAACGGGACGATTATCCCACACATGTTGAACCAAATCCGCCTTTAGTTGGTTATGTATATCACTTGATGTGAGCTGACGAATGTTATACGTTCGTTGGTCTTGGGTTGGTTCAGGGAACTGTTCTGGAACGCTTCCTGGTATATAGTGTTGACATATTTCTTTTCCCTCGTCTTTTAAATCATATTATGCAATATGATACACGTATACATGGCATCGCTCATTTTTGCCAACGTCCATACACGACAAGGGTTTTTCACATAATGCCAACGTTTTTTTAGAACCCCAAAACACCTCTCGATATCCTTTCTCGCGAACTCTTGCTTCTTCTTAAAATAATCATTTTTTTCTTCTATAGGGTCTTGAAACGTCTTAACGATGATCGAGTACTCTGGATATATCTCATCTCCCAAATAGTATCCGTGACGATAGAAGGTATCGTTGGTATAAAACGGTAAGACCGGTATGCTACGGCTGATGTAATACTCTAACACGGGTGACGCGTTGAGAACGTTTATGTCGTTGTTGGACCCGACTGAGCCGAAGTAGGCTGACCACATCCAGAGGTCGTGTGAACAAATGGCTTGAAGACTAACCGTTGGCACTCCATGGTCACCACGAGTGTATTGACCTCGCCATGCGGTTGGACAGTTGGCCCACTCCCAATGCATGCAATCTATACTCCCGATCATGCCTGGAAAAGAATGTTTGCTTTCGAGTACATCATATATGCGAGTCAGGTCGTTTGAAGTAGGAATCCTCAGATAACGACGAGAGTATAATTGTATTATCCCTATACAAATAAATTATTAAAAAATATTTATATTAAAAACAATAGTTAATACAAACAATTTAAATTTTACCGATGCAAAAATTCTCCAACGCATCTCTCGTTGTTTCCTCAGCCATCTTTAAATACTCGTCATTGATATCGGTCGTGTTGCCGTATGCGAGGATGTGTAGAGCCGAAGTACACTTTTGGATGGCGGAGAATCCTAAATATCCTCTTGCGTCGGGTTTCTGTTGAAAATACTCATACTCCCGCTCCATATCTCTAACGATGCGCAAAAATAAACGCTTGGACATCCGAAAACGACGTCGAAACATAGCGTCGTTAAATGTAGATGTGTCGTTGAAGTAGTCCTTCATCAAACGAGTGTTCGCTTGCGTACGATCCCGAAGGATATATGACCGTCTACGTGGTGCCGTAGACGGAGCAGAGCCGGACACCATGTTATTGGCGACGGCCCGAACCGCGTTCGTGACCTCTAAATGCTCTTCCGCCACTTGTCGATGAATCTGATGAATTCTTCGACTCTCGTTGATTAATTGATCCCAAATCTCGGCAGAGTTCGTGGAATCCGGGGAACTCATTGAGTTTGAAGAAGTATGAAAATAATAAAAATGATTGGTATTTTTATGTTTTGGTTTGTGTATGATATGGTGAAAATGGTTTAATTGGTTTGATATTTATATTAAGTTTTTAATTTAATTTTTTTTATATAGCCGTTACCCTCCCAACGGTAACATTATTATTATTATATTATTATTTCCAACACTCACCGGCGACAAGTAAACCCCGCCCCCGTCTCAAATCGCCCAAAAATCGTCGGAGGTGGGGGTGGTATTCTAGCCCTTTTGCGCCCAAAAATCGCCTAAACCGACGCCCACTACACATGGCCTTAAGAAAAGCAATATGCTACTTAAAAGAACATAAACATACCATTCCTACTCTAGTCAACTAGACACCTAATTACCTAAACCAATTTGAATTCATGATCTCATATGTTCAAACAAAACACCCAAATTTGTCACTTTTCTCTCTTTTCATCCTTAGCCCTGCTTGCGGTGCGCACATATGATGTATATATGTGTGAACCCTCGGGTGGGCAAAAGTGAAATTGCACTAATTTTGACGTTATTTTACTAATCTCGTGAAAATAACGTTAAAAGTGACGGACGGTTAATCAGGCATCATGTAGTGGCGTTGATAGCTGAAAGATAAGGGTACATGCACCGATCAGCTGGTGTCCCGATGATTGAGTGCTATGTGCCTTACGTCCAAGGCTTGATGCAAAACTACTATCGAGCTGGGGGTCTCACCGGAAGCAGCCTCTCTATCCCTATGGGGTAAAGGTAATGCTGCCTACATTTTACCCTCCTCAGATCCTACCATAGCTTTGCTATTGGTGGGATATACTGAGTACGATGATGATGATCTCTCTTTTCATCTTCATTCCACCATTATTATTATTTTATGCAAATTAAAATCCAACCTGCCTCTAGTCTACCTAAACCACTAATCTCACACATGTCACAATCGAGTCTAACTCAAAAGTCAATCATACTTTTCCTTTGCAACGACTAAAATCATTCTTCTCCTCAATTCAATTCAAATCACACCTTACTTAATTATCAAAATTCAATCTTTCCAAGAAACATCATAATTTCATTTCTTCTTCTTACGGACTAATGAAGCTTCTGATACCATCTCACCCTTCTCCAACCGGAACCCGTTCTGGGTTTTCTTCTCCGGCCACTTTCCGAGATGGGTTTCGCCGAAAAATAGTCCCCCGGCGTCGGAAATTGGCGGCGGTGATAAGGTTTTTGTGGCGGTTGGGAAGTCTGTTGAAAAGGCGGTATCTTTGTTTCATTGGACTTTTAGGAGGTTTAGAGATCAAGAAATTTGCATACTTCATGTTCACCAACCTTCGCCCTTGATTCCAACACTTTGTGAGTTTGTCTAATTGCTTTTTAGATTCATAATTTGTTTATGTTTTTGTATTAGTTGACCGGTAGCAAACTGATATGATTTCAGCATATGTTAGTAAATTTTGCTTTATGTTGGTGTATACTGTAACATGTAACAAAATTTATCATTAGATTATAAAAAAAGTTCAGAAGTTTGTTTTGATTTTGAGGTTGAAAATAGTCTGTTTGACTTCAAAAGTCAAATTGCAGTTTTCATACTATAGTCAGTTAGTGCTTCTTAATGTTAATGTTTTACCTGTAAATGAGACATTGTAACCAAACATATAGCGTTCATAACAAAAAAAAGAGAGTATATTTTGCACAACACTTCATGGGTCAAAGAAATATTTTATCTGCAAAAAGCCTTTAAATTTATTAGAACAGGTTTGACCAAGTGTAATCAGTCTTTTAATAACATGATCTTGAAGAGTGGTTAGATTGTTTAATCATTACAGATGAACATCTTGTATCATCTCTAACCAATCATGATATTTAAAGCGCACGAAAAGATCAAAAGACAAGGTTAGTTGACTTAAAATAACCAAAAAAACACTCCAAGCAATACACAGTAAGGTGATCTATGTTATTTTAGAGCATAAAGAAAATCAAGTTGATCTTGTTAAATGAAACATAGTGAGATCACAGAGACATGGAATGTTTCTTTGTTTCCTATTGAATAATTATGTTGGTATTTATACGGGAGTAAATTAGTTGCACTAGCTAGTATTATGTTATGGCAGCTAAATGACAACAATATGACAGCTATGCTATATTAGTAACAGTTTAATATTACTATTCTCAAGTTGGAGCAAAAGCGATAATAATCTCCAACATCTAACAATAAAATCTATTTGTTATTTATGTAGTGGCATCTGCAAGTTGATGTTGAGTTATGATACGCACAGGTAGATCCATGTAAGATTGTGTTCCACAACATGGTCTCTAATTAAGTGACAATCAGCTTCAATGTGTTTGGTTGTCTCATGGAAGACTTAATCTACTATGAGGATCTGGTTTTGCATCCTTATAAACCACACTTAGGAATCACATTAAGGACATACTTTCGTTGGTATGAAATGTAATTAGACAGTTACTTCTTAATCATAAAAATACTTGCACAAATAGCTATATAAAATACGAATTGAAGATGTCGCAAATTAGTAACCTAAAATTGAGACTGTAGGAGTTGTTCTGATTATGAAACCCTAAGGCTATCATCTCGAGTGATGATAATGTCGTCCACATAGACTACAAGAAGGATTTGTCGCTTTAGGTGACTTCTAAAGAATACTAAATCATCTCGGGACCCACAAGCCATGCGAAAGTCTCTTAAGAATGTCAGTAAGTCATTCAACCATGCTCTAGGAGACTGGTTGAGACCATATAATGAGTGTCTTTATAACATCCGGCCCCTCGTATCAATAGTGACTTTCCAGGAGGTCACCCATGTTGGTACTACTCTAACCTTTGCAAGCTTGACTGTGGAGT
The DNA here is from genome assembly GCF_021521415.1 of Bidens hawaiensis. Classification (NCBI taxonomy): domain Eukaryota; kingdom Viridiplantae; phylum Streptophyta; class Magnoliopsida; order Asterales; family Asteraceae; genus Bidens; species Bidens hawaiensis. The sequence continues at coordinate 17,450 of NW_027496773.1, forward strand.
TTTCATCTTCTTCGCAGCCAATGCCCAAAACGCGTTAGTAATATTCGAGGCAGGGCAGGACATTTCTTATGAATCGAGAATCTCTCCGGTCCACGACCGATGTAGGATTTGCCTAGGGTGATACAGTGTCAGTCGGCATAATTTTGATGTCCGATCATCAAGGATGCCATTTAGGATGGCATTCTTGAAATCTAACTGACGGAGGAGAAAGGGTGGACTGTGGACCGGTGCTACTACGGATTAACTATCCGGCGAGGTTCAGGCCACCATGGCTTTGATACCATGCAGTCACATAGGGATGAACATTTTTGTGTCTTCAATTGCATAGGTAACGACTTAACGTGTCTCTATACAAAAGTAAAATAGCTATATTTACACCTAGAAATCTGCTATAATAGCTAAATGGCAACTAAACAATACTCTTAATGCACATATCATATGATTTATGGTTTCTAAATGCAGTGGGAAAACTACCAGCAACTCAAGCAAACCCTGATGTTGCGTCTGCATATAGAAGAGAGGAGAGAGACGAGATGGAGAAGCTTCTACTTGAATACATGAACCTTTGCTCTCGTTCAAAGGTTTATTTTCAGCCATTTAATAGATCATCTGTTTTAGACTTCTAGAAAGTAACAAATTAGTAATATACTTAATTGGCAAACTTTTGTGTGTAGGTTAAAGCATATGTTGTGACTACCGAAAATGATCAAGTCCGTAAAGGAATTATGGATCTGGTTAACAAATATCGGGTGCAGAAGCTAGTTATGGGAGCCGCCCCGGAAAAGTAAGCGTCCTATTATTTTTAAAAATATTTGAAAATAAAAGTAACAGAAAAGTATTGCATACAGTTGGATGAAGGTGAAGAAAAAACCGAGCAAATCAAGTTATGCTGCCAAAAATGCTCCGCCGTTTTGTCAAATATGGCTGGTCAACAAAGGTCAGCTGCTATTCACCCGAGAACCAGCTATTGACTATGATCCGCCATCATCAACCCATCAAGATTCCAGCGTGTTAAGGACACAATCGTTACGTTATCCAACCATTGAAAGGGAAGTACAGCAAGTTTACCACCGGTCCAGCTCAAGCACAAGTTTTATTCCAGGAAGTACAAGCATGACAAGGAGTGTACAGTCGAACACTTCTTCAGAATCCGGGTATTCATCTGAACATGATCTGAAAGTTGAAGAAGAAAGCTTATGCAAGCAGCTGGAAGGAGTCAACTTGGAAGTTGAAGCTACCAAGAATGAAGCGTTTCAAGAACTCTTAAAGCGGAAAAGATTAGAATCACACGCTTTGGAGGCGAACAACAAGGTGGGATTTCATATTTTTATATTTGTTTGACTCATGAAGTCAAACAAAGTACTCTTCAAATTCCAATATGAAACAAGTTAAGTTAACAGTTTCCACAAAAGAAATGACAAGTGTAAATCTCACAAAATATTACTGATGAAAAAAAAGTTGAATTAAGTTTACATAACAAGTTTTAACAAGATTTTGGGATTTGAAATGCAATATGTTTGACTTCAGAAGTCAACCTTTTCTTTGACTTTACCAGGCCTATGAATCTGCTCATGGGAGTCAAATGCATACCGTTTGACTCCTGAAGTCAACAAACTCTTCTTCAAGTTTCAGTATGAAACGAATTATTCAACCGTTTTTAAATAAGAAACGACAAGTGTAAATCTTACAAATATTAAAGATGGGAAACTTTTAAATTAAGTTTACATAACAAGTTTAAAAAAGAATTTAGATTCAAAATATAATAAAATGACTTCAAAATTTCACTTTTTCTTTGACTTCTTTAGGTGAAGGCCTATGAATCCGCTCATGCTCAAGAAGTCGAGTTAAGAAAAGCATCTGAGGATAAACTAAACGCTGCAAGACAAGAAAATGAGCAACTCATGGAACAAAAGGAATCAACATTAAAAGAATTGCATAAGTTGATGACAAACATAGCAATCTTAGAGAATCAAGTACACGAAGCAAACCGTAGACGTGAAGAATCATGTGAAGAACTTAACTTATCGAAGCATCTGTTGCAACTTTAAAGATTGAAAAACTAGCGGTTCAAAGACAACGGTTTGAAGCCACAAACTGGCTCGACAGGTGGAAGGTTCGGGGACAAGCGGGAAGTGTATCGTGTACAACATTGAGAGTGACCGAGTTTTCATTGGTGGATTTGGAAACCGCAACGTGTGGATTCTCGGAGAGCTTCAAGATCGGGTATGAAAGTTTTGGTTGTTCTTTGTATAAAGGCGAAATGTTGAATAGAACAGTCATGATAAAGAAACTGCATACAAATAATTTGCAAGCTCAACAAGAGTTCCAAGAAGAGGTTAATCTCTCTCTCTCTCTCTGACACACACACGCACATGTAGGAGTGTGCATGGGTCGATTTTGAACTCATAACCAGACCAAAAACTGAAAATTCAATTTCTGGGTTTTTGCAAACCGTTTAGTTTCAGTTTTTGGTTTTCGCAACAGGTTGCCAGTTAGGCTTGAAATTTTTGAACCAAAAAACGAGACTCGTGATAATGAATTTGGGCTTGAAAGTTGAAACATTGGTTTTAATTTTTTTCTTTTAATAATAGATTAATTGATTATTACACGTGTGGGCCTTAAATTTGTGGGCTACACCATTTTTTATTTTTATAAATTACTTAACATTTAAAAATAAAAATTACCATCCACTAATTCAATAATAAATGCCGGTTCTTACGGTTTTTATGTGTTAGGTTTCGGTTTTTTGTGTTTTGTCATTTGTGCTTGAAAATTTTGGTCCGAAAAGAAAAATGACCCAAAATAATGAATTTGGGCCAAGAATTTGGTTTTAAAATTTTTAGGTGATTAATTGATTGAGTTTGGTTATTTTAGTTCCGTTATGTCTATTATTTCTGTTACAAACCGAGTTCTGTTTGCATCACGCAGGTTCAGCTGGTTGGGAAACTACAACATAAGCATATACTAAGTTTAATTGGTGTATGTCACGAAGCCCAAGCGCTTGTTTACGTGTACACACCAACGACCCTCGAGAGTCACTTTTCTCATAAACACAACTCTATTTCCACGTCCTGGAAAACCCGAACCCGAATCATATCCGAAATTGCAAACGCCCTTTTGTTCTTGCACGGTACTAGACCCGAAAAGCTGCTACACGGGAATTTAAGCCCTGAAAACATTGTTCTCGATTCTGAACTCTGCAGTAAACTATGCAATTTCCGAGTCTCCAAATTGGTCAACAAGGAAACATTTCGGTGTCGTAACTTTCGCCAGTATTCTAAACCGTCTTCTAACGGAGCGTTTTTGTTTACGGATCCTGATTTTCTTCAAACGGGAGATTTGACAGCTAAATCTGATGTTTACTCTTTTGGGATGATTATTTTGTGGTTAATCACAGGTAGTCGGTCAGCTGGGTTAGCTAATCAATCTTCTTTGATGTATTTCATTGTCCACAAACCTCAAATTTAATCATGTAACCAAGAAATATACCCAAATCTTTTATTGATGAATAACTTCATGTTTACATGTTTTAATTTACCATAAAAAACTTGACCATCATGTATCAAGGTTATTGACTATCATTGGAGTTGTTATCTTGGTAGAATCAATCGAGAGATCTGAGAGGTTGCGTACGGTTTAGACTTTATAATGCGTTGAACGTGAACTTTTTATTTCAATTTGCAGAAAAAAAATATATAATTTTTGGATCAGACTTGTGTTGAAATAGAGACTAAATTTGCAATTCGCACTTGTATTTGCAAGAAAGAATAAAAATACTATTTAAGTAATGTAAGAGTTGAAATAAACTGATTTGTATTGCAATCAATGACTTAAAGATTTGGATTTCATATGAAAATAATATTTAGATCTTGAAACCAACCAAATCAAACAAAATATGATTGCTTTATTCTAATTTGGTTCCAAGTCTTTTGCATTAGTTTGATCTGGCTCCAACCTTTTTGCGTGTTTGATAAACTAGAGAATAATATCAATTGACCCTTATATATGCTTAGAATAAACAATTTAATGTTAAGGTTAACTTTATTTGAATGTGAATAGATGCTCTATATGTGATATTAATTTCTTTATGAAGAAAAGTTTGTATTGTTTACTTAAAAAAGGGCTGGAAGTGGTTTTGTTTTTCTCTTAGATTTTTGTAGCTTTAAATTAGTTTATAAATTTTATAGGGGCCCTTGAAAACATTATAAAAACAAGGAACAAAGAAACACCATAAGACCATCCAAAGTTTTAGATATTTTGGAGTTAATTTTGAGTTTATATAAATTAGATATAACGATTTAAATATTAATGTTAAGAAAAACGAAAATATAATGAGCCGTGATGTGATAAATCAAGTCAAAAAAAGTTATAAATTCAGAGTGGGAGATATACGTATTCAACATAATACAAGTTAAGAGAATCAACTACTAGACTCGAACATGGGTTTTTAATCTTTAAATATGTATGATCAAGATATATACCCTCTTTGAAATTCAGCTTGTAACATGAATAAGTTCAAGTTTCAAGCTAAACATCTAGATAGTATTTATTGTTCACTAGCTTCTTCCTGATTTCTCATTTTACATTCAACGTAGATACACACTTCATTCTAGCATTGACGAAGACACGTTAGTTATGATTACAATATTATCAAGCAAATATGTACAAGAATATTTGATGTCTAGTATGACAGTTTCAAATTATGAAGCATCATATTTTTGTCCATATGTAATACGGTATAATGCATATAAAATGTACGATATTCTTAAATAAAAACTAATCCACATGATACACAATATCTAAGTTTCTACAATTTGTTTCAATTGAAGCATCATACGATACACAAAAACTATACGGTAACTCACTTGAGAATATTTTAACTCCTTTTCATCAACTCTAGGCGTTTGTGTTTCATTTAACTATGATAATTCGTTCATCAAGTTTGAATGGAAACGCTTGGATGACATCAATTTACTTAGGGGTATTGAATAGTTACAGGTAAACAATTTGCGTAGGATACGACAATCACAACCTTGCCCAATATATTTGCGGCTCATACTATTTGTTGGCCATAATTCATAAACTCTGATCCCACACAAACATAGTGAATATCTTTATATAAATAATAATAATAATTAATTATTATTATTATTATTATTATTATTATTATTATTATTATTATACTTGTATCTTTCTCTTGTTTGAGACAAGGCGTAAATAAATAAGTATTTTCTAGTGTGAAAGATAAGTTGTTAATAAAGATTATCTAGATATGTAGGTACAAAAAAAGAAGAAAGAAAAGGAAAAGTTTCAGCCGTAGTAAAGCTCATCTTTTTGCAGTAGGATTAACGAGAGCAAAAAACGTTTAGCTAATGTAATAAATAGAGGATTATTTTTCTGAAGACTCTACTCCTTTTAGTAATATATAAAATATTAGGGTCATAACTCATTTATGTACGGATAGACATATTGCAACCCTCAAGTAAAAAACAATTACAAATAATGAAAAAACTAGTATATTTAAATATAAAGAAGCAACAAAAAAAAAAGAAGAAACTAAATTTAGTACCGGGTTTGATAGCCTCCTACTAATTCTTTTTATTTAAATCTAATAAATTATTTGAAAAATGATTTGTTGAACATTACACAACACACTTGCCATAAAATGTATAGAGTAAGGCGGGTCTGCAAATCGGAAACGAGAAAGGGACGGTGATGTGGCACCCTTTTCTTGTGGTGAACACCACACCACAGTCGGGTTCAGGGAAAGGAAGAGTAGGCAATGAGTCACAGGGGAGGCTCGGAGGGTGTGCGAGTCACACCATCAGCCGGGGCACATAAGTTTCAGGGGCACAAACGTTTTTATACATATTACATATATATGTTTTTTTGTTATTAAAAATAAGGTTATTTGCAATGGTTTATGAAATAATTACATGCTCAGAATGGTTTCTGCTTATAATAAATCGTCGAGAAAAGTTTTATGTATATACATTAGCGAATAGAAAATTTTCGTTAAGGGCTACGGGCCTTTCTAATTTTGGCTCGATTGAGATATTTAAATTCTCGGAAACGGCCATACAAGGAGAACACAAGTCAATTAAACTGCTTGTTTGTGAGATATAGAAGTGAGAGAAAGGATGGAGTAGAGGCTTGGTGAAATGGCTAGGCTTTCTGCCGTTCTGGCATTGAACAACGCCCCCACTATGAAGAAGGAAACGGTGAGGTGTTGGGAGCGGGACGACTCCGTCTAGTCTTAATATAGGTTTAGTTTATACCTCTGTCATAGTCGGAAACTTCTATGTTTTACTTAAATAAAGTTTTAAAATAATCATAAATTATCGAACAATTGATGCATATGGTAAAAATAAAATCTAGTCGGTGTTCATAAAAAAAGGGAAATAAACATTAAAGGTCTTTATTTTAGAAAGTCAACCATGAAACATACTTTGACTTTTCCTCACCGGCTCACCATGTTTTTCATCCACGCGGTTTGTTTGACTAAATGTTATACCAAATCAAAGTTATTTACCCTAAATAGGAAATTGATTTCATCACACGTTTTCAAAATCTTGACAGTTGAAAACAACATGCATTGATATCATTTATCCAACACATTCTAGGACTTTGACCGGAAGGAACCTACGTGTTTTGTCTTTAAATAATCAAAGACTTTAGAATCGAAACTCTCATTTGCTTTTGAATCATATGCAACCAACTTCAAGTATGTATCCGGTTTTGTTTATACAAGTTTACAAGCCACGCAACTAATATAATTTTATAAATATATTAAAGAAAAGCAAAAAATAACTTGATGATTAAAATTTAAAAATAAATTGAAGAAATTTCAATTATGAAACAAAATCCGTGTTGTAAGAAACGTCATTTATTAGAATATTTGCAATTCTGGCATGACAGTTTCATATTTGCAATTTTAACATGGAACATGTATACAAGTTCTAAGCACATATAGAAAAATTGAACACAAGTAGAGTTTGTATCTAGCTATTTATGTAACAAAAACCGTTTTATTTTGGATTTCTATGTTTATAGTCGTGTCGTGTCGTGTCTTGTCTTTATACACATGATCTCCATATCCTTCCTTCAAGCGAAATCACAATGATCGAAATATCGTCATGGTAACGCCTTCGATCCCCCTGTGGTATTTCCAACAACTCATGGAAATCCATACCTATCAAAACCGAAAAACATAAGATATATAAACATATTTAAACCATACGAATTCACTTTTTTAAGAAGTTTTTCCAAAGCCGTTACAGGTTTTTTATTATTCTATAATAGTTTTTTTTAAGTTGAGATTGTTACCTGCTTTCTTAGCTGCACGGAGAAGAACTTCTTCTACTAAATGCTTAGCAGGATCGCCTTCAGGTGACCATTGAATAAAACGCTCGACTTCAGAAACCGCCTCCTCGTTAGTGAAGTATTGGTAAAGCCCGTCTGAGGATAATATCAAGAACCGATCTCTCGGGCCCAGTCTGTGATGGTGAAGGTACGGGTGGCAGTTTATGTATGGCCCGTTTCCTACATAATCGATCCTAAACGCTTCTAGTAACGCATTGTTCCATATCGGCTGCACAAGTAATAAAAGTTAAGATTTTTGTACCAAACAATGTTTTAGTTGTGAATAAAATTATAATAGTATGAATGTCAACGCGAAAGCCAACAACTCGAAAAATCGAAAGTCAACTTGCTCAAGAATATTCAATCTCCCATTGATTCCAACACATGAGAATCTACTTTTATCAAAGAACTAAAAGGAATCAATCCCAATTTGCTTTTCTTAACATTATCAAAGAACTAAAAGGAATCAATCCCAATTTGCTTTTCTTAACATCAACCAGATTGATCAAATCTTTTATAATAACTACCTGTTTAAGAAAACCAGCCCCGAAAGCTCGTGTGATCTTTAACGACCCTTTGACACGATCATTCATCACAGCGCACGCATCATCAGGGTGTTCTCTCTTTATTCTTTCAACTTCCTGCACAAATTTAATAAACTTAACTTGAGAAAACAACATTTGGAAGGCTAATAAAACTTGATTGAAATTATTTTGTTTGATTTTACCTCATGAATGGATGTACTATGATCTATACAAAGCTGACAAGCAGTTAAACATGGATCTGTATCCGTATTATCCGCATCAAAAACCTCAAGGTCATACCATGTTTCTTCATTAATCTTCTCTAAATCTTGTCTCCAAATATCGGGCTCAGATTTTTTACCCAAAACCGCTCGACTATCACCAACATTTATCACATAAACATCCTCCCCTTTCATTAACATAACAAGAACACAAGAACCCATCAAAGCAAGTTCAGGATTTTCATAAAGCATCTGGTCTGCAATATCCAAATAAGCCTCTTCCGTCTTCTCTAGCCCTTTAGCAAGCGCTTTCAATACATCCGAATGATTAACTGACTTCGACCCGTTTGAGTTAACTTGTTCCTGTAACCTTCTTTCAAGTTCTAGTCTCTCCCGATTGAATTCGCACTTCCATCTTTTGTAATTCGCCCGGTTTCTAACTTTACTCCTCTTTTTCCTTAAATTTGTTTCAAGATCATTATTAGCACATGGATAACTTTCCTGCTTATGAATATAACTCGGTAACGGGTTGTTTAAACTTTGATCATTAATATTAGACTCCACAACATCTAAGGGTTGCTCAGGATTCGAATTCGATGAATCGGTCTGATCATCCCATAATAATCCTTTGAGTTCCTTATGAACAGCTGCATACAAATTAGACAACAGAAAATCAGGCGCATCCGGACCGCTAAATCCACCATAAATCCCAACAAACACCCAACCGTGCTCTTCCGAAACAACGACATGCACTCTATCTTCCCCTGCTTTCCCTTGAGCCCATTGAAGATTCTGACTCTGATTCAAACAATCATCATCATCCAAAAAACTACCTTCACTGCTCAAATTAAGACTACTAATAGTCAATTCATTTTGTTTCTCGTTAACCCAATCATGATGATCTTTCAAACTACCCGCGTTTTTATTACCGAGGCAACGCTCGAGTGCGGCCTAAACGTCCGGGAAATCGCCCGTTGGATAACCTTGATCAAGTTCCGTTTTCTTGATCTGGGTTTGAAAGCTACCCCATGGGAATAGCTTCTTTGGAACTGATCGAGGGGACCAGAAAAAAGCGGGCTCGATTGAAAACATCTCTCAATCGGGCCTGACATAAACCCTCGATCAATTGGGCCCGAATAAATACTATTATTCGGGCCCTGCAACCCCTGCAAAGGACCTGAGTTCACGCAGGTCCTTGGCAGGGGACCTAACTCAGGTCCTTGGCAGGGGTTGCAGAGGAATTGATGCAAAATTAGTGGAGCTCTCGAAACTCGAGCTTTTATCATTAATATTATATGAGTATACATCAAGGAATGATGTGGATAGTGGGGTGGAGGTGTGAAGAGGTAGGTCCCAGCAGGGCCCAGTTGGTCCCGCAAGACTCACCTTGAACAGGGACGTCTGCGCAAAGGCCATCTGCTCCCGCAGGACCCACCATGCTCAGAGAACCTTACGCGCAGTACGCAAGCTGTACACGCAGGGAAAGCCTCCCAATGGTGAAGTACCCCGCCTGTTCCCGCAGTTGCGGATACAAGCCATCAGGGAAGGCTACCCGCAGACAGCAGGGCTACACGCACAAGACAATAGATACTTCAGTAGTCACATGAAGGAATGAGCAAGGCGGGAACAATCCCGCCAAAATGAGCCAGTCCGTATGATTCTGAAAGATCTTCTGTACTATACCTACCAAGGTATGGATATGACAGACAATCTGACCAGAACAGCCCATGAGCCAATCACAGGGTGACAGCTCACCGACAACAGTACGAGGAGGAGCACCCTCTAGTACTGTTTGTCACTATTATCCGCTGCCTACTCACCAACCCTTACTGTGGGGCATGCGCAGCCTACAGTTGGTGGAATAGTGTTACTGTTGGCCGTAACCTATTCACCAACCAGCATGGCCTGCGTACAATCCACAGTAGGTGGGACGTGCATAATCTACAGTTGGTGGAATAGTGCAGCCGACTTTGTTACTGTCGCCCGTAACCTACCCACCAACCAGTATGGCCTGTGCATAGTCCACTGTTGGTAGAACAGGAATACTATTCAGCCGGCTGTACCTTCTAGGAAACCTACCTTCGGCTATAAATACTCCAACATCTTGGAATGGTAAGATCATCTGCTATCCTGTTATCTAGCAATCTCTTAATATACACTTATATTCAGAGCAATCTAGTCTGATTCTCACGCCGGAGGGTGGTCACAAGGAGGAACCCCCCCTTCTCAGTGACGAGCTTACGGTGTTTGTTTTGCAGGTCCCCTGAAGAACAACCGTCTCTGTTGGACCTCATTCACGTGGGAAACATTACTTAACCCCCAGATTATCTATAATCTGCACCGGGTCACCTAGTGTTTCTTCATTGGTGCCATCCGTGCATAAAAGCTAGAACTAATTTAGTTTTTTCAAATTTTCTGAAGAAATGGTTAACGTTACTCCTGTCCAAAGGCCAGTAACCGACCAAGAAACCCCGGTAACAACCCCAGCAACTGGGGGGAACACCGGCGGTTATACAATCCTTACGAACACTACCCTGACTACTCAAGCCGGGGCAAGTGCAGTAAATATTCCACTGGGGTTCACCGATACCCAGCTGGAAAAACGAACGAGGGTCCCTCGCCAAACACTAGATCAAGTGAAGGCGTGGGCCGAAGCACGTCAGAAAGAGTTCCAAGCTGAATTGGACGAACGCTTGCGTTCAGTTCAACAGGCTGACGAATTCGGCAGTACTCGCCAACACCTCATTATGAACAGCGAGGGCGAGTACTCAGACGACGAGAGGGAGGAGTCCGATACCGACGCAAACCCTCGCCATAAGGCGAAAGGGAAGCGTAAGGAAACGGACTCCCAGCCAAAAAGGAATTTTGGGGAAGCCTTTAAACCAACAAATGCGAAGAGAAACCCGCGTGACTTCTCCAAAACCTTTAGACCAACTGCTACGAATGCAGGAAAGTCAAAATTTGCAAGGGATATTGCGGAAGCAATCGCCCCGAGAAGTGCCAAACAAATGTCCAACATTGGCACTTATGATGGTCTATCCGACCCAGACGACCATTTGAACAGGTTCATTGCGGGGGCTACCGTCAGTAACTGGACGGAACCCACGTGGTGTTACATGTTCCAGATGACTCTGGTCGGAGCAGCCAGGGCATGGTTCGATCGTTTACCGGTCCACCACATATATGACTGGGCGGACTTTCAGAACAAGTTCAGCCAGCACTTCAGCCAGCAGAGGAAGTATACTGAAGAGCAGTGGACGATCCTCAACTGCGTTAGAGAGGAGGATGAATCTTTACTAGACTTCATCACCCGCTTCAACTCCAAGAAGCTGAGTCTGGGCAACATAAGTGAAGATCTTGTTCGCGCCGCTTTCATCCAGGGCGCCGAGTACCCAGAACTTATCCGCACATTGACGGGTAAGGACGGCATGCCATCCACATGGGATGCCATCATGACGGCAGCCAAGCGCTTCGCCGAGACGGAGAAGCAGCTGGGAAGAGATCTTCCCCAGAGTACACACCTCTACACGCAGAGGACAAGGGAGAACAACGTTAGGATCGCCCGGCAGAACAAAAAGAGGCGGCTAGGTATTTGGCAGTCAAGGGTAAACTTTGACACCTCATCCAGCTCTCGCCCTCTTGTTGGCGGAAGGGACAACACACACCCTTCAAACAGAAAACACCGGTGGACGCCACTCACCAAGAGCGTCACGGAGATATTTGCCACGGAAAAATTGCCATGGCCAAAAGCCCCATTGATCCGGCAGAAACCTAATGCGGATCAAAGCAAATCCTGTGATTTCCACGGGACAAAGGGTCATGGTACTGAAGAGTGCACATCCCTGAAGGATATTGTTGAGACATTTGTCAAGGATGGAAGACTTGCACATCTCGTGGCATCAATCAAGAAGGGAGGAAGGAATGACAACCGGTACAGAGGTAACGGACGAAAGCCCGTCGACATCAGCATCAACATGGTCCATGGCAAGGTCAGAGGAAGAAAAAGACGAGTGACAGAACCATGCGCGTGGAAGGAAGCTGAGGTGCGCTTCCCGCGAGTGCCAGGAGGCCCCAGCAAAGAAGGCCCCATCGTCATCAAAAGCCAGCTGGGGCATTACATCACTTCCCGCACTCTTGCTGACAACGGCGCTTCGACGACAGTGATGAACAGGCAGTTCTTTGACAAGCTGGATGATGAAGACAAAGAACGCTTGGAAACGGTCTACGCTTCAATGGAAGGGTTTGACGGCAGCACAGAAACCCCACTGGGTATCCTATCTTTCCCCGTTACTCTTACCGATGGGAATCATTCACGCACAGAAGACGTGGATTTTGTCGTGATGAGAAAGCCACACCACACGTACGACATCCTATTCGGAAGAGACGGGATGGCAAGATTCAACGCCGTGGTATCTTCAGTCCACGGCATGATGGGATGGCCAACAGCTGAGGGTGTAGCGATGATCACTGGCATTCCCCAGGTATGCATCGCATCTGTCTCATCTAAACCCAAACCAAAAATGGCTAAACCAACCATCACCGAACCGGAAAAATGGGCCTTCAATGGCAAATACCCCGACCAGGCCGTTACCATTGGACCAACAATCGTTGATCCCACCCGCACCTTACTCAAACGCTTACTGCAGAAAAACGCTGACATCTTTACGTGGGCACCAGCTGACATGACTGGTGTACCCCGAAGTAAGGCGAAGCATAAGCTCAAGTGCGATCCGGCTGTTACGCGAGTCGTACAAAAGCGCAGAGTAATGGGGCCTGAACAAACTAACGCGTGTAGAACCCAAGTCAAGGAACTCCTTGACGCGGGCATCGTACGCGTCAGTAGATATCAAACATGGGTTGCAAATCCCGTAATGGTACCGAAGAATGACAAACAATGGCGCATGTGCATAGATTTCAAAGATTTGAACAAAGCATGCCCCAAAGATTGTTATCCGTTACCAGAAATTGATCTTAAAGTGGATTCGTTGGCACCATTTCGCCTTAAATGCTTCTTGGATGCGTATAAGGGGTACCATCAAATCCACATGGCCGTAGATGACCAGGACAAAACCGCATTTCGGACGCCCGATGGTACATTTTGTTATAAAATGATGTCGTTCGGACTTAAGAATGCAGGGTCCACGTACCAACGACTGATGGACAAAGAGTTTCATGCCCAAATCGGGAGAAACTTGGAAGTCTATATGGATGATTTGGTCATCAAAAGCCCCGAGCCAGAAGCGATGTTGAAAGACATTGAAGAAACTTTCAACACGCTCAGAAAGATAAACATGAAGCTCAACCCGAGCAAGTGTTCATTTGGGATGGAAGAAGGGAAGTTCTTGGGAGTCATTGTTACTAAAGATGGCTTCAGAGCGAACCCTGAAAAGGTCGAAGCCATTGTTAAAATGGAATCACCTACCACCATCAAACAGGCTCAGACACTGAATGGACGATTAGTCGCACTTAATCGCTTTTTGGCAAACCATGCGGATAAGTCGTTTCCTTTCGTGTCAACATTGAGAAACTGCTTAAAGAAAACGCACTTCCGCTGGACACCAGAAGCGGAAGCAGCTTTTCAGGAGATTCGGTCACGCCTGATCGAACTCCCAACACTTACAGCACCACAAGCGGGAGAGGAGTTAATCCTATACCTTTCCGCAACAGATAGAGCAACCGGGGCAGTCCTGCTAATAGAACGAAAAGGCATCCAGATGCCAATCTATTATGTTAGCCGTGTATTAACAGACGTAGAAACCCGGTACTCTACCCTCGAAAAATTAGTCTTAGCACTTATACACGCTTCACGCAGGTTAAGACGATATTTCCAGGGTCACCCAATCACCATTCTCACCAACTTCAAACTCTCAAACGTTCTAGGCAAACCCGAATTATCGGGACGTCTAGCCAAATGGGCAATTGAATTGGGAGAATATGCAATTAAGTACAAGCCAAGACCAGCCATAAAAGGCCAGGTCCTGGCCGATTTTATTGCAGAAGTCCCCGCTTCGCGGGAGAAAGAGTGCCAGGAGGAGGCTCAACCCTCCCCAGCACAGGACATCAATGATGTCTGGCGACTCTACACTGATGGAGCAGCCAATAACGAGGGTTCAGGCGCAGGGTTAAAATTAACCAACTCAGCAGGCCAAGAATATACTTACGCTATTCGGTTGGATTTTCCAAGTACGAATAACGAAGCCGAATATGAAGCACTCTTGGCCGGATTGAGAATTGCGCGTAGGATGGGAGTGAAAAACTTGGAAGCCCACGTGGATTCCATGCTGGTGGCCAACCAAATAAATGGGACGTACACGGCTGTGAACGACACAATGGCCCTGTACCTCGCTCAGGAAAAAACCCTTATGCGTGATTTTAATGATTGTAAAGTCATACATGTCAAGCGCAACGAAAACAAATCTGCGGATGCGTTAAGCAAGCTTGCATCACTAGCCTTCACCCACTTGGGAAAGGACATCCGCATTGAACTCCTCGAAGCACCATCAGTCCCGAACAAGGAAATTTGTGTCATCCAAACCGGTACAGAAACGTAGATGACACCAATAATAAATTACCTTGCAGCAGGAACACTACCAGAGTCAAAAACACAGGCAAGAAAACTACGCTGTAAAGCACTGAATTATCAACTCATCAATGACACCCTTTACAGACGTAACTTTCTTGGCCCACTCTTAAGATGCGTGGACAACCAAGATGCTGACTACCTCTTAAGGGAAGTACACGAAGGTATCTGTGGAGTTCACGCAGGTCCCCGCGCTGTTGTGGCTAAGCTGAACAATGTGGGATACTTTTGGCCGGGGATGCATATGGATGCACTGGCATACACCAGAAAATGCAGGTCTTGCCAGCTTTACGCACCCAACACGCATCGCCCGAAGAATGAACTTGTTCCAGTCACTTCTTCGTGGCCATTTCAGAAGTGGGCCATCGATGTGACAGGCCCATTTCCCACAGCAGCAGGAAATGTTCAGTTCCTAGTGGTAGCCATCGACTACTTCACCAAGTGGATAGAAGCAAAACCTTTAGCCCAAACAACCGCAAAATATATCAAAAAATTTATTTGGGAATTTATTATTTGTCGTTTTGGACTTCCACAGAATTTGGTGAGCGATAACGGCACCAACTTTGCTGACAAGAAGCTACAGCAGTGGCTGAAAGAACTTCAAATCACCCACACCTTTACCTCAGTGGCACACCCGCAAGGTAATGGTGAGGTGGAAAGAGCAAACAAGAGCATCGTCGATGGCATAAAGAAAAGACTCTTGAAACACAGATCCGGCTGGGTGGACGAGCTTCCGCACGTCCTTTGGGCAAACAGAACGCTGAAAAAGGCCAGTACGGGGGAAACCCCGTTCAGTCTCATTTATGGCACTGAAGCCATGGTCCCGGTCGAAATTGGTTTACCCTCACCAAGGGTCTTGATCCAGCCAGAAGACAATGATGCGGAAAGACGGTTAGACCTTATGCTAACCGAGGAACGCAGAGACTTAGCCGCAGTGCGTGAAGAGAATTACAAACGACAAATGCAAAAGTACTACAACACGCGGGTAAAACTCTGCAACTTCAATGAAGGAGACTACATACTGCGTAACAACGAGGCTTCGAACCAAGAACGCCCAGGAAAGCTGGCCCCGGTCTGGGAAGGGCCATACGTTATCAAACAAGTTCTGGGAAAGGGCGCATACCGGCTCGAAAGGCTCGATGGCACTCCCATCCCAAGAACATGGAATGGAGCTCAATTACGCAAATGTTATATGTAGATCAATTCCAAACTTGTAAAGAAAAGGCCTAAGAGCCACTTCTAATGGAAATGATTCTCCTTTCACAATGTGTTGATAGCCTTACCTTTAACTTATGAACTTCCCATGTGCCGGTACTCACCGCATCAATGTGTGAAGAAGTAAGTAGTTGCGTGTGGAAGGCGGCAAAACCCGCATAAACACAACGCTAAAAATGTTAAAAAAGTTCTAAGGAAAACCTACACGCAGGTCAGATGTAAGTAAAGTTTAGCCATCCTTATAAGTGCAAGTGACGGTCTTACCCGCACAATCACGAACAAGGAAGCAAAACTTCAACCTATCATCTACCACGTTCAAAGGTTAACTTATTCTGAACACTTAGAAAATTTCAAAGGAAAAGATGAGGAAAACTTCCACGCAGGTTAAATGTAAGTTTAGCCATCCTACTAAGTGCAAGTGACGGTCCTACCCGCACAATCATGAAAGAGGAAGCAAAATAAACTTATAATTTACCACGTCAAAAAGTTAACTTATCTAAGTACTAAAGAAATTGCTAAGTGTAAACATGCGTAAAATAAACAAAGAAAAGGACAAACACATTCTTTATTTCATCAAAACTCGAATATTACAAACATTGCTGGGTGTATACCCGCATACAAAAGAAATACAAAAGCAAATATCTACGCTAGTGGTGGAAAGGGATCTTCTGGATCATGCTTCAGGACCACTTCCACTTGGACCCGCACCATCAGCAGAGTGTGGCGGTTCAAGGAAAGCTCTAAGGACAGCAAGCCCATCATCAGCAGCAGCAATTTCATTCACCTTCTCCACCACCGGATGCGGGAAGGCAGCATACTGGTTCACTGCTTGGTCGTAAATAGTTTCAGTATCCGCATTATACAAAGGGAAGTTGGAAGG
Source organism: Bidens hawaiensis (assembly GCF_021521415.1). Classification (NCBI taxonomy): domain Eukaryota; kingdom Viridiplantae; phylum Streptophyta; class Magnoliopsida; order Asterales; family Asteraceae; genus Bidens; species Bidens hawaiensis. The sequence continues at coordinate 34,232 of NW_027496773.1, forward strand.
CGGGACGCCTTTCTCAGCAAACCCTAGACCAAGCAGGAAGCCGGTCCGTTCCCCATCCTCATGAGAAGTGTTGAGGGCTGCGCTCATAGCATCGTCGTAGGATGTCTCTGAGAAGACCCGATGCACAACCTACAAAGAAAATGTACAAGTGTAAGAAACTTTTGTCACAAAGGAAAGCGTGAAGACAAAGCTAAAATACCTGAGGCAACGCTTCTCGAAGAAGCCATTCCTTGGCAACCAGAGCTTCTTGAAGGGCGGCTTGAGCTTAGGTGCAGGCGCGTTCGGCTTCGCTCTTATTAAGATTGGCAAGAAGCACATCCTTTGCAGCGGCCTCTTCAACGCCCTTAAGCTTCCGCTCGGTGTGCGCAAGCACGCCCCTCTGGTCCAGGATCTCTTGAAGCTTCTTCGCATCCTCCATAGCCAAGGCATCATGAGCCTGTTGAAGAGCCTCTAATTTGGCTTTAAGTTCTTCATTCTCCAGGCGGAGAGGCTCAGCAACAGCTTCAGCCTTGGTGGCCCTCTCGGTCGCGTTCCTCGCAGTTTCCTTAGCTAGCCGAAGCTGTTCGTTAACAGCTTGGGCAGCCTTGGAGCGGGCCTCGAGTCGCGCTTGAACCTCAACCTCGAGGTCCTTGAAGGCCTTATCCTTCTCCGCAGCCACTGCGGATAGTTTTTGGTTCTCCTCCCGGAGAGCACGCGCCTGAGATACTTCTTTAACGCGAGCTGCTTTCAACTTGTCGTTTTCACGACAAAGCAGCTCGACGCGTGGCTGCATCCGGGCCAGGAGAACCCGAAGCTCGTTGGTTAGCCTACCCTCCTGGTAGCTAACCATGGCTTCCCCCAACGCACCATGGGGAGCAGCGTGGCGAGCCCAGTCCACGCACTCCACAGGTGTGCGAAGGGTTGTTCCTCGGCGAATGTTCCATCTTGGAACATACACTTCATTGGAATCCGACACTGCAAAAGAAACAAAGCAGTTAGGAAAAGATGATAAAAAAAAAATGTATAAAGGCCAAAAGAACCCTACGCACCTGTAGGGTCGATCACATGCCGATAGCCACCGAACCCATCACCTGAACCTAAGGGAAATCCATCCAAAAGGTCAGGCAGATGGGAAGGTAACAAAGATTGGCGAGAGGCCTCGCGCGTACCTGAAGGTTCGGCCGTCGAGGCCGATGGCGGAGGCGGCACGGTTTCCGCCGCAGTAGATGGCGGAGGCATGGTATCCGCCGCGGTCGCCGCCGTGGAGTCAGCAACAACAGTAACCGCCGGCTCCGTGAAGGATGCTGTAAATATCGCACTCACGGCCGGCGGTGACGTCATCTCGGCTGGAACAGTCGGCTCAAAGGAGTGAGCAACTGGACCAGCGGATGCAGGCGCAGGCGCCTGGGTCGACGCCTCAGGTAGGCTGACCGAGCCTACCGTCATTGGCGGAGAGGTACTACTCTGCGCTCCACCCTGGAATGCGTCAACATCCACGCCTGCACAAGAAGATAAGTTTCAATAAATTTATAGTGAAATCTACAAAGATAAGGACGTTTGTACTTACGGGTTTTCTTGAGCCTGAACGTACGGACGGGCGGGGACGAGCCCGATGGAGCCGGTCTCTTGATGCCGGTCACCGTCGTCGTCGTTGGTTCTCCGGAGGCAACAGTCGTAGCCTGCGGAGCAGTGGTCTTCTCACCACCGGGGTTCCCCGCCACCTCTTCACTATCTGACTCAGTGTCAGATAGAAGCACTGGATCGGCTGTGGAGGCCACCTTCTCCTTCCCCTTTCCGCCGGCAGCTTTCCTCTTCCGCACCAGCGAAGGACCATCTGCGGATTCCTCAGAAGAAGGGATGTCAGGAATTCCAGCAGCGGGTACAGCATTGAGGGATTGAGGATAGAATATCGCCTTACCTGGCCGCCGGTGGCTCAGGATCTCGTGGCCCAGCGGATAGACCTCCACAAACCGATCCGCCGTTTGCTCCAGGATGGGCAACTCGCCCTCGTCTAGAGCACGAGTACCCATCCGCGCGGGACCGTCAGCTTCCCGCGGGTACAGGAGCGACTCCAAATCGTTCCCCTCTGAAAGAAAAGAAACAGTTAGAAGACAAACTCGTATCAGCAGAAAAGACAAGACATACCATAAGGAATAGAGTTCAAACCGTATTCGAGAAGGATGGGAACCTGAGACGCCTCCTTCCACACCCGGCTCATCCCCAACATCACCATCCCGGACTCCGCAAACCGGTAAACCGGAGATTGGACCAGGGATATCTTCGAGAACCATTCCGCCTCCTGGTAGTTGGTGGCGTGAAGGCTCGGAATTGCTTGGCCATTTTTAAACTTCATGGCAAGGGGGACGGCGCGGGCGGATATGTAGAAGAACTCCCGCTTCCACGATCGGAGACTGCGCTCGGTCGCGCAAATCTTTAAACCCTTAATACGGGTTGTCAGGGTGTACCACCCCTGGATGCACCTCCAAGTATAGAAGGTCATCAGGCGGTCCACATGGGGCTCGATGCCCAAAATCCGGCACACCCACTCGAAGTGGCGAATCTTGGCGATCGCCATGGGGTGCAACTCGGTCAGATGAACACCGTGCCTCTCAAGGACACGGTAAACAAACTTTGTCAATGGGAACCTAAGATTCCCATAGACAAAGAATGCTGCATAAACCCCGATCTTGCCTCTGGGGGCATCGTACACGGTCTGATGGGGTTCAGGAAACTCAGGCTCGAGAGGATCGAGCATGAACTTCCTAACAACATACCGGTACTGATCGCCGGGCAGAGCACACTGTCACTCGCCAGCAGTACTCCTATCATCGGTGGTAGACTCGAAATCATGTGAAGACATCTTGCAGAAGGAAGAAGAAAACGATTTCAAGGGAATGCTCGACTGAATAGAGGAGTATTCACCGGAAATCGCTGTAAAGATGAAGAGAAAATGTGAAAGTGTGAATTGGAAAGGATCCTCCACCCCCTTTATATACTAATCGCAATTAATGCGGTGAATTTAATGCGGAGGAGAGAGAAATCGAAGGTGCAATGAAACTATGACGCGTGGCAAAAAGCAAGCTGGCAACAGCTGTCAAAAGGACGCGTGCCAGTAATTTTGCGGCCACGCGCCCGAAAAATCGCGCCCACGCGCCTGAAAAAGCGTCTGGAATGACCATGTACTGTCACGTCACCATAACTTCCTGCACGTCCTGACACAGTCAGAAGAAACCGTCGCACGACGTTTCAGATGTTTGGACTGTTCCTATCTTTCCACCAACTCTTCGAATTTCGAAATTCAAAATTCAAAAAGATTCAAAAGTAAGCGGGAAAGTACTTACCTTGGCAACCAAGTAACCATAAGCCGGGTGCGGGTACAGTGTTAAGGCAAAACCCTTCACATACCTAGCACCCGCAGGGAATTGAAGCCAAGAATACCTTGGCAACCAAGTAACCATAAGCCGGGTGCGGGTACAGTGTTAAGGCAAAACCCTTCACATACCTGGCACCCGCAGGGAATTGAAGCCAAGAGTACCTTGGAAGTAAAGTAACCGTAAGACGAGCGCGGGTAGTGTTAAGGCAAAACCCTTCACATACCTAGCGCCCCGAAGGGAATTGAAACCAAGAAGGATCTTCTGGGCAATGCTTGCGGATAGAGGAATAACATCCCCGCATAACGGGAACGTCGAGAATTATATTGTTTGAAACTCCATGATGGAATTGGTGGTCTTAGCATAATTGATCACTATGTTGAAAACCACCAGAACCCCATGGAGACTATATACAAGTAAGACTCAACGCTCCTGACTTGAGAGAAGGTTACATACCTACCCGCATCATACCCAAAGATCAAGCAAAAAAATCGGGAATTTTTGCAAGTGACATTAGGAAACTCGTGGGAAGAATCCCCACGGAGAACCTTAAAACTAAAAACCCTTTTCAAAACCCCTTGCTTAAAGTCCAAAAGTTCACCTCACCTTATTAAACATTCGTGAGAAGAACATTGGACTGGGGGGACTTGAAGAGGTAGGTCCCAGCAGGGCCCAGTTGGTCCCGCAAGACTCACCTTGAACAGGGACGTCTGCGCAAAGGCCATCTGCTCCCGCAGGACCCACCATGCTCAGAGAACCTTACGCGCAGTACGCAAGCTGTACACGCAGGGAAAGCCTCCCAATAGTGAAGTACCCCGCCTGTTCCCGCAGTTGCGGATACAAGCCATCAGGGAAGGCTACCCGCAGACAGCAGGGCTACACGCACAAGACAATAGATACTTCAGTAGTCACATGAATGAATGAGCAAGGCGGGAACAATCCCGCCAAAATGAGCCAGTCCGTATGATTCTGAAAGATCTTCTGTACTATACCTACCAAGGTATGGATAGGACAGACAATCTGACCAGAACAGCCCATGAGCCAATCACAGGGTGACAGCTCACCGACAACAGTACGAGGAGGAGCACCCTCTAGTACTGTTTGTCACTATTAGCCGCTGCCTACTCACCAACCCTTACTGTGGGGCATGCGCAGCCTACAGTTGGTGGAATAGTGTTACTGTTGGCCGTAACCTATTCACCAACCAGCATGGCCTGCGTACAATCCACAGTAGGTGGGACGTGCATAATCTACAGTTGGTGGAATAGTGCAGCCGACTTTGTTACTGTCGGCCGTAACCTACCCACCAACCAGTATGGTCTGTGCATAGTCCACTGTTGGTAGAACAGGAATACTATTCAGCCGGCTGTACCTTCTAGGAAACCTACCTTCGGCTATAAATACTCCAACATCTTGGAATGGTAAGATCATCTGCTATCCTGTTATCTAGCAATCTCTTAATATACACTTATATTCAGAGCAATCTAGTCTGATTCTCACGCCGGAGGGTGGTCACAAGAAGGAACCCCCCCCCCTTCTCAGTGACGAGCTTACGGTGTTTGTTTTGCAGGTCCCCTGAAGAACAACCATCTCTGTTGGACCTCATTCTCGTGGGAAACATTACTTAAACCCCAGATTATCTATAATCTGCACCGGGTCACCTAGTGTTTCTTCAAGGTGTTAGCGGAAACCGACGGTCCGGATATTATCCGGAACGTCGTGGTTTCCTCAGAATGGACCTTGGAGGAGGATATTCGAGATGGGTCGGGTCTAACATAACAAAAGGAGTGACCCAGATCGTTTAACGGGTCAGGGATGATACCGGCGATGTTTTTACGGCGGTCTGGTCCGGTGAAACAGACGGTGAGCTTACCGACGTCGTTGCCCATAACTGGTTATGACTTATGAAGGAAGGAATGATAATATTATTTGGATGAGAGTGAATGTGTGATATTGATCTTCTTCTTCATGGGATGGAATGGATGTTGGTTTAGTTGGGAAAGAAGAATTATGTGTTAAAGAATGGTGAAGGAGGTGGTGGTGGGATGAGAGAGAAAGAGGGGTTGACTTTTGGGACGGAGGTTTTTAAATTCATACGACAAAATTCAACAATTTGAGTTTTGTTTGAATCATAATAATGACAAACTATATTTTCAAACTAGTCTCAAGTTTAAATAATATTTTTATTTTTATGTATATTAGTAAATCTTAATGTTGATCTATTTCTTGAATTAATAAAGCTTATGTCAAGTTTGCTTTTAATTATAATCTTTTGATCTTTCATCTAATTCATCTTAGCTATTTTTAGAACATGGGTTAAAATAATTATGGAAAATGAGTTATAAAATAGTCTATTTCTCTCCTAACCTTTGAGTATGTGTGGATTTGAGGTTGGAAATAACTTATTGAGTTATTCGCTTTTTAATAAGTCAATAAGTTAAAAAAACTGTTTGGCAAACACAAAAGTCACTTTTATTTTAGATTTTTGAAAGGGTAAAAAATTGTTTTCAATAAACCATAAATCTTGGCTTTTCAAAATATCTTTTTGAAAATGTCAATAAGTCGATATTTAGTTTTCAAACTCAATCTCAAACATATTCATCTCTCATCTCATTTTTTATAGTTATTAATGGGTTATGAAACAAAATCATTTTAACAGTTGAGTTATAAAATACTGAAAAATTTTAATACAAAATATTGATTACCAATCAAACAAGTAGAAACATGAAAGTTAAACAAATAGGAATAACTAAGACCAATCTTTTTCTAGGATCGGTTTGTAACTTCAATATCTAGTTTTTTTCACATGGATATTATATGTTGCATTATCCATGGTAACTAACATACGTGTTCTAAAATTTAATATCGGATAAAAAAATGTTATATACAAAGAGATTTTCTCAAATATATAAATTTGAAATTCTAGACTTTTACTATATATTTCATTTTTTATCTTTAATTTTGTTCTTTTATTTCAAATAACGGATTTTATTTATTTTATCATTCTATAAATCTCGTACAATACACAGGTTCAAAATCTACATACAATATAAAAAAATGAATTAGTTTACTTTTAACAAATTATATAAGACCAATAGACCATCCTGCAAGAGAAAATTTAGAAAATATTTTTTTTTTCGTCCTTTTACATTTTTGTTTTCACACTAATTCACGTCACCATCTTCACAAATGACCTTACGGTTTTACTCATCTATCTCTCTTTACATTGGCTACAAATCACAGGTCGAGCACCGCATTGGAGATATTTAAATTTTTTTTATTATTATCTTACTAAAATAATATGTGTTGTAAAAAAGGTAATAAACTGTGTTTACTATTTTATTTTTCAAAGATGCTTTTGATATTAAATCCTTACATTATCAACTAAAAGTAATCATGAACGTTTGACTTAGTGATATAGTGTGCATCCTTATAAACGTAAGCTTGTGGGTTTAAATTATAGTGTATTAAGGTAAATGTGATTTTTTTTTAAAAAAAAAATAAAGTATAATATAATATGTAAAGAGGAAGTGTTGCATTGAAAAATGAAATGTTTGTGAATATATTTTCTTTTAAGAAACTAAACGGTGATAGGCTGGTAATTTTAAATTTTGTTTGCTTCTTACTTCGTTATTCACTCTTGTAATGAAGTAAAATTACAAGTAAACAAAAGTAGTAGAAACAATGAAACATAACACTATATCTAAACTTATTTAGATGGATAATAACTAAGTTATCGTGTCGTTATTATCTTAATATCCACTCTATAAACAACTTTCTAATATGGTAAAGGTCAATGTTACAACATATACTAGTTTGATAGTGATCACATCTTCTATTTCACCAAGTTAATAGTAATTACCGGATGTATATAAGGATTTAAAGATTTGATAATCCATACTCGCTTCTTCTCTTGGTCTTGGATTTTAACTCATTAAGACTCTTGATTCTTGAATATGGAAACTATGGCATATAGCTAGCTAAGATCACTTGCTACTTATAACATTGAGTTTCCGTATTGGCAAGAGATGAGTTAGAATCTAGGTTAAGTTCGGTGTTAACAATTAATTAAATAAATAAAGTGACTATAGTTAGAAGAATAATAGTTGACGTGCGTCTTAGAGCATGTATCGATTTGGAAATTATGTAAGTGTTTTACTTTACAAACTAAAGTTTAACATCCAAGTATTAAATCTGTGTTTTAATTTCCAAGCTAGAATCTTAACATCAAAGACATTGTTTATCAAATCCCACATACGCAAGAAAGTGTGTTTAGAGTTTAGACCACTTGGGATCCATCCATCACGTAAGGTTATTATTAATTTTAAGATAATAGAAAATTGTTATCATTTTCAATAATAGTTGTAGACAAAATGTTATGAGATGTGTTTCTTAATTATTAAAATCATTTGTTTGACTTGTTCATCAAAACTAAATAGTATATGATGATTCATCTTGCTCACACTGGAGAAAAAAGGAAATATTTAAAACCTTAAAGAAGTTAGAAGTTGACTAATACTAGCAATGAAAAGTTACAAAAATACATTCACAAGTATCTTTATATGTTCCCATGGGCCATGACCTAACTAAACGGGATTGCTATAACTTAATTATATTTTTCAATACCTTATTTATTTACTAAAACTATTCTATAATCATCAGTGCATATATATAATTTGATATGTAGTTCAATATATAGATCACATTAATAAAATAATAAAAATATTTGAATTAAGTTGGCATATGTTACGTTTTCACGCAATAAATATATTCTTTTAGAATTTAAGATAATAAGAAATGAAGATTAAATTTTGGGGAGGCAGGGCAGTGGTAGTTGGATCAGGGACAAGTTGAGAACATGAAGACAAAGTACAGCTTGAGTGTTTTAGGTGGCTTGGCCCTTGTGGAAGTCAGTAATTAAGTATGTCCTACTTTCCTATATAAAATTGAATACTATATATAGAGTTAGACTATCCCTATCAATAATCTTACAATCTCAATCTCACATTATAAAATTAATTTCTCTCTCTTCAATCTACAAAATTTAACCCACTTCAATCTTTTACTCCCATTAACAACCCAATCTCATCTTTTTTTTAATTAAATAAATTCAATTTATAATTAGTTTTGATTAAAATACGAAAGTTCTTATAATATTTATAGGGTTAAAATACGAATTTAGATACTTATTTTATTTTTGTGAACAGATAATGTTTGATTTTTTAGATTATAAATCTTATCCCAAAAATCTGACTAACCAATAGAAAACTAGTGGTTCAAATAAGATAGTTCAATAATGGTTAAAACTAAAATTTTATATAAAAAATACAATTTTTTAAACAAACTCCATTTTTAACGAAATTTATACCGGAATGCTCACAAAAAAAACTAAGTAAGACTGTGTTTTTAGATTTTTTTAAAAAGTTAAATATAATAAGTTATAAAACAAAAATCAAAATATATATATAATTAATTGTTAAGAATAAAAAAGAAAAAATAAAATAAATTCACATATCCACACATATGTTGACAAGTGTCCACTACTTTTTTGGTTATGAGATTGCAAACCCAATTGCCCAGCCGATCAGATCGTTTGCCTTTTGCTATTTTTTCATCTTTTTTTTAATTTTTTTAATAATGAGATTGCAGTCTCAATTGCCAATGAGGATAGTCTTATGATTGCATTTTAAAAAAGTTTCAAACTATATAATACTGTATAAAAGATTTAATTATTAATCTTTTTAAGACATATGTCTTGTATCTTTTATAAAATTAAAAGCATAAGCTAGGAAAAAAAAACTAGTTCAGACTACACATTTAGACCATCTTAAATATGTTTTGAGTTAAGATTGATATTCATCTAAAATATATCAGTTGTGTTTGGATTTCTATTGACTCATCAACACGACAAAGGTTTCCTACTAGGTTTAACGATTCCTTACTCAAATTCTGATTTCCTTTTAAACTTTATAATTAAGATGTAAAGTTAGCAAATTATATAAATATATATAATATTTTTCAAACCATTCATAGTAAATTAATCCATCAAAATTTGGCATTTTTAATATTTTCTGGCGTTAAGATGTAAAGTTACAAAATTTGTGTTGCATCTTGTGGGCCAACTTTAACGATGTTTAACTTTGTCTTCAATAAATATAAATTTTCTTTAAAAAAAAATTTCATTTTCAAAGTAAAGTATTTTTTGATCACGTTCATTGATATATAAGTTTCCACAAAGTTTTTGCCGCATCATACTAGAAAACTTTAATAACATACAACTAGTAATTTAGTTTGAACTTAGGCTTTGGCCGTAGGAGGAGAATCCTTCTTGGTGGGAACTCATGCATGTTCGAGTCATGGGGTGGGATGTAATATTAGGGGGTTAAAATTGTAAATAGAGATGAAATAAAGGCTTTGGCGGTTAAAAAAAAAGTAAGACCGAACTCATGTGGCTTCTTTAAAGGGGAAGAACGAGCGAGGAATGCTCTTCCTTATAAACCGTTTAAGGTCCCGTCTCTCCATCAATGTGGGATAAGATCTCACTTCTTCCACTTTAATTTTTTAAGAATTTTGACACTTTTAACAGCTTAAACATTCAACTTCAAACATCGACACCTTATTTATTTTAGCTTGTTTTGAATGCGGTTTGGTTCATTGCGCCCACAACATAGAATGCAAATGAAATAGTTAACATTTATATTAAAAACAATTAAATATAATTTACCGTGTCCAAAACTTGTGGGAACATGCATTTTATACCTAATGAAAAAATAATAATTTTTAACATTTTTTTAAAAAAAAATTCCAACATCATATTCATTAATACTGCTACGATACCTTGAATTTTTTTTCTTTGAAAAGTGCCCTTGTTTCTCGTAGGACAAACTGTGTCGTTGCATCTCTTGTTGCATTCATTTCCATTGTTCATTCAATTGGTTTTGGAGTTGTGGTTCGAGTTATTTTGCAATTTCTTCTTTCAATTCGTTAGCAACATGTTCTTTCCAATGTTATTGTGGAGTGGCGTATTTCCAATGATGATCATGAGCGGCTAAACTTCTATGTAACCTTCTTAGGCCAGGGGTAGTTGGTGGGGAGGGTGAAGGAGCCGGTGTGGTCCAGGTGACGGCCTAGGTGGCTCATGAACACCGCTACACCCTTCAGATGATCAGGGGTGCGGACGAGCCCTGTGACCGGGACCGCGGGGCGATCAACTAGCCTTTGGCTAGTTTAAGTTTAAAAAACTAGCCGATGGATCACTTGGGGCTCGCGAACACCAGTACACCCTTCATGTGATCAGGGGCGCGGACGAGGGGGCTTGATCCAGTGTCATGTCATTGTCTACGTGTCGGGTTTTGATTGGATCACTTGGGGCTCAACCATGTCCCATTACCCTTAGCCTTAGCGTGGATGGCTCGTTTATGTGAAATTTGAGCTTTATTTAATCTATTTATTTGGATCATTTTTCGTTGACTTAAAAATATTTGTGGTTTGATTGCTTTAAATGAATTTTGTGTTGCAAATATATCTTTAGCATTTATGTTCAGTTTTTTTCATCAAAGTGTAGTGGGCGCCGATTTGGGCGCGAAGGGGCGCGAACACCGCCACCCCCGGTGATTTTTGGGCGAATAGGGATGGGGGCGAGGTCTTATACACACACACACACACACACACACACACACATATATATATATATATATATTTATATATATATTATATTACTATTTGTAGTCCCTATACCATTACACCCCAAAAACAAATTCTCACCCCTTGCTGACTGGGCTCCACACGACGCAAAACGCCCCAATTTATAGTCCGTCCACTACACATAGCCTAAGTGGTTTGATAACTAGGGGGGAGGTAGATTGTACGACTTGGTATTAAATACTTGTCTTTAACTATCACTTGAGATAAAATCATTCACAGGATCATGTCTATGTGGGTTTCAACTAGTTAAAAGAGATCAAGGGGTTGCCCTCTGTTGATCTAAATTCAATCACAATCCATTTCTTGCTTACGCAATCAAGTTTCATAATCTACTTCTTAAAAATTATTTGACATCATTTGTCCACTTTAGCTTAATTAATTAATAATAATAAAAATAAAAAATAATATTTTTCAATCATTCATATGGATACGACACCTTACTGCCATGGCTGGCAAATGTATTAAAACCCAAGTTTTACAACCTTTTTTATTGATTTTTCAACATTGATCAGATAACCAACCTGTTTAACTATAAAAATTAATCATCGGTAATAATTCTCAAATTTCAACAAATCGACCCTAATATTAACAATACTATAAATAAATACCAAACTTTTTTCTATTAAAGAGGGTTCAGGGCATTCAGAGACATTTAAACTAAAAATAGTATATTTTAAATATGCTAAAGTAGGTTTGGGTCATTTCGATATGTTTGATATTAACGTTAGATAATTTAAGTCTGTTAAAGTTGACTCGGGTTGTTAGAATGGGTCAAATGACCCGGACTCACTTTAATACACTTAATATATGAATATTTTACTATAATGGGTCAAAATGCCAACGAATTTTGTCGTGGCTACAGATGTCGTCGCTACAGGGTAAAATTCTTGTAGTGTTGACATAGAATACACGATATACCCTGAAAAAGCCTTAGTTGATACAAGAAAAACCAATAAGTATGTCTAAAAGGATAAGGTTAACATACTTTGGCTTCACAACGATAGATGAACATGGTGGATCAAAGCCATGATCAAAGAACCGGTAGGATGATACATGTCGTGAAAGCTGTGAGTAGAGAACCCGAATGTGATTTGGATGCAACAGTTGTGCCCATGGACGATTTCAAATTTGTACTTGAGGTGGAATTTTTCTAGAAAGTAAAGGGATTTACAATCAAATTTTCGAATACTTTATGCAAAATGGACGACGAATAGGCATGCATGTGGAATATGGAACCGAATGCAAAGCTTGACGATAATGACAATGCAACTCGAGATCAATTCTCATAGGGGAGAAGCCAGAGGAAAAGGGAATTCGCGGAGTATAAACTCGCACGGCCAAAGCATCCTTTGAAGATGAATGGGGCAAGGCCAAGCATCTTATCCAAAAGTTGTTGCAATGATGAAAAGGGTACATGATGAAAATGTCCAGTGCGAGGAGTCACGACAAGGAATTTTTGGCTTTAAACGCTTGACCTTTAAGAGTATTGATTCCGACAATTTGTAGACCATTCTTGATGCATCATCCCTCATAGAAAGGTTTAGATTCCACCACGTAAGCTTGGATTAAGGCATGAAAGTCCATGAAATGCTTTGAAAAATATGAAGACTACAGCTAAAGGAATATATGGCACACAGATATTTTGGTAGAAATAATACAAAATCAAGAATATTCTAGATTAGGGTTCATTCATGTATAGTAGGAGACCAACTAAAGATAGGTGAATACCTTCATTTGACAAGGTATCTTCAAGCTTTACCAAAAAGTTTCTTTTGTTAGTTCTTTGTAAAGTTAACGAAGAGACCATTCGGTAAACAGTTCGTGAAGTATTTATTTACTTAATAAACAAAAATGAACACAAAAAAATTGTTTAGTTAATTAAGTAAACACACATGAACAAACATATCATTCGTTTGTTTAGGTTCACGGACATTTGCTTATGTTCATTCATTTATGTCCGCTAGTTTAAGTTTATTTAAGTTCATTTGCTTACTTTTGTTAATATACTCATTTGCGTTCAACTACAAAGTGATATTGAATCCCTGTCACTAATTTGCGTTCAGCTACTGTGTTCCCGAGTCTCATTTAAGGAGGGAGGGGAAGGTAGGGGAATTAGAATAGGAAAGAAAGCTAGGGGAAGGAAAATGTGTTTGTTTTATCCCGTGTTCCTGAGCTAATGAAAAGAAATGGAATTAAACATTTTAGGTCTTCCCGAGTTAAGTGGAAAAGAAAAAAAAATACAATTTTCCAATTAAACTCTTCAAGTAAACTATAATAGGAGGTTAGATATGAGAGTAATTTAGTAATTGATAAGAATTAAAATATATCTCTCAAATTTGGAAGGATGTGTATATGCTCATATTTTCCATCATTTTCTCTCACTTCCCCTCCTATCCTCTTCTTAAAAAATCTTAAAAATATGGTTTTTTCTTCTTTTTCTCTCTTTTTCTTCCCCTCCCTTAGTTGTAAGGCCCCGAACCCGGTGACTCTACTTTAGCGTCGGATTTACTCATAAACACAGTTCTAAATATCAGAGTTGATTAAAAACTTTACGCGGAATATAAAACTTTCATAAAACATTACATATCGATTCATAAACATGTCTTAAAACGTTTCTCTTGTCTTTCAAAATCAAAACATAACTTAATAAACATATCAGATCTTCAGATGCCAGGCTTTAGTCTTCTGCCATGTGTCCTCCACTCAAGCCAGCTGTCTCAACCTACTCACCTGCGTGCATACTAAAAGTCAGCTACGCTGAGTGAGTTCTAGTTAATCATACAATACCATACAATTCCTTATTACATACATACGTACTTAACCTCATAACTTTCTTTCATACACACATAAGTACTCATACCTTCATTCTTACTTACATACTTTCTTTCTTACTTACATACTTTCTTTACATTCATAATCATACGTTTTAAAGAGCCTTTCGCCCTATAACCTCACAGATATTATAAGGGTCTGGTCCCTAACATCACAGATATTATAAGGGTCTGGTCCCTAACATCACAGATATTATAAGGGTCTGGTCCCCAACATCACAGATATTATAAGGGTCTGGTCCCTAACATCACAGATATTATAAGGGTCTGGTCCCAAACATCACAGATATTATAAGGGTCTGGTCCCCAACATCACAGATATTATAAGGGTCTGGTCCCCAACATCACAGATATTATAAGGGTCTGGTCCCTAACATCACAGATATTATAAGGGTCTGGTCCCAAACATCACAGATATTATAAGGGTCTGGTCCCCAACATCACAGATATTATAAGGGTCTGGTCCCCAACATCACAGATATTATAAGGGTCTGGTCCCTTGTTTTCGAATATTAGTAGGGTTCGATTCCCTCTTCGTTACCATACAACCATACATCATACCTCGAGTATTATTAGGGCTCGATACCCTTTTCGTAACCATACAACCATACAACCATCGCTTCCTTCTTTTATCAACTTTATTACGTTCATACACGTAAACATACATATCATACTTACCATATTTATAACGTTACAACCTGACAGTACGTGCAATATCCGAAGATCGTTCACGTACCATCAAGCAATCATTCATACATATCACATATATCACATATGGCTTACACTTATCACTTAGGATAAATGTATTAACAACACATCAAGTATGCACACAGCCCCGAAAACATAACAAAGAATGGGGCTAGAAACTCACCTGAATACTGTTACGCTCTCCGTTAATAGTTATTCCCCTCTTGAGCTGTGCACGGCTAACTGTATAATATTTACACGTATCAATTAGCTACTACTACTTATGTTGCGTTTCTATCTTTATATGACCCACAACGAACGGGGGTCCGGGGGCAGCGCCCCTGGCAGCGGGGTTCTAGGGGCGGCAGCCCCTAGCGGGGTCCAAGGGGCAGAGCCCCTGGCTGGGGTTAAGCTGCCAGGTCAGCTTGGAAAAATTTTATTTTCGATAACTGCCTTAACACATTTTCCATTAGGTTTTTAATTTATTTTATAAACGAACTTCACTTCAGGCGAAGTTAAACCTTAGGCGAACTTGGCTTCAGGCGAAGTTAAACCTTAGGCGAACTTGGCTTCAGGCGAAGTTAAACCTTAGGCGAACTTGGCTTCAGGCGAAGTTATACCTTAGGCGAACTTGGCTTCAGGCGAAGTTAAACCTTAGGCGAACTTGGCTTCAGGCGAAGTTATACCTTAGGCGAACTTGGCTTCAGGCGAAGTTATCCTTAGGCGAAGTTACGCTTGAAGGCGAAGTTACGCTTGAAGGCGAAGTTCATCAGGCGAACTTAATCTTGCAGGCGAAGTTGTCGCGCTGCAGATCTGTTTGCCCATAACTCCTTCGTTTCTTTGCCAAATAACTCGATTTTGGTACCCACGGAACCGTATGATCGGCGCCTACAAACCCCAACCATCAAATCGGCCTAAAATCGACGTTTTAGGGGTCCGATTTGGGCAGTTGGGTTTCGGGTCCGGTTAACCCATCCAATCCTAACCATTTTCAGTAATAACAGCTTTGTTAGATTAGTTCTTACCTTACCGACTCAGATCTATCAACAAATCTCGGGTCTCGGCTTCGAATCTAGATCGGTTAGAATGTGTGTGTTTTGAGGGTGTAAGGAGTGTGTGTTAGGGAGTTTGGTGAGAAATGAGATATTTTGGGATTTTGGGGGTATTTATATCCCTGAAATCCCATTCTCATTTAACCTATCTCAATTAACCCAAGTCCATAACCCACTTCCATTACCCGACACTAGCCCGACCCATACCAACTCCTATTCTTTTATTTATTTCCTGATAACCCGAGTAAACTTCCCATCTATTAATAAGTAATATAATTAATATTACCTTTGAAATTTCGGGATGTTACATTAGTTAAATGAGACTCGGGAACACAAATGGAAAGGTCCATATATATCATGTCTACAACAAGTCATTTTAAACTATTGATACTCGGATCAACATTCCTAATTTCTTATTCTTAATGGTGTGTAGTGACCGAGGCCCTATGTTTTAAGAGCTAAACACATGTACGGACGGCAGTAGCGAAGCTTGGATGAAGATGTCGGGGGCGAACAAAATACGTATAAAAACATAGTAAACGGAGGGGCCAGATCAAATTTTTAAACGAAAACAGGTAAATTTACACTATTGCGTAAAAGAACAAAGAGACCGGGCCCACCCCTGGCCCTAACTATCCTTCGCCATTGTGTACAGGTGATGACCAGACCAAACAAAACCATAAAGTTCAAATATGAGAACCGCCAGTTGGACCTGAATCCCTGATAAACTATATATAGGCTAGAGGTGCACAAATCGGGTTTTTTCTAATACCCGGGTATTGGAAAATCGGGTATTGAGAGAAATCGGGTAGGGTTCAGGTAGGGTATTGAGGAGAAACACTCAACCCTATGTACCAGGGTAGGTATGATCGGGTTCGGGTATTGGAACCCGGTACGGCCGGGCATTAATACCCGGTTTTGAATTAGTAATTTTTTTATACATTTTTTAATTTGTTTAAAATTTAAATTTGCTTTGTAACTTATAAAAATAATTAAGCTATATTACGAAAACCATAAATCCACTTAATTACACATTATTTACTTACTAATATGTATTTTACGAAAACTTAAACATAAAAGTTGTGAAATAAACATAAAAATATACTATAAAAACTCATGTATTATTTCGGGTATTAGAAAATTGGTATCGGGTATAGGTTATGACCGGGTCCGGGTATTTACGGGTATAAATCGAGTACGGTTCCGGGTACGGGTATTGACATCAAAATGCATATCCTATCCATACCTTACAGGTAGGGTCGGTTCTGGTTTCGGGTATAGAATACCCAGGTATGAAAAAACCGGTTCCGGGTATTTTTTTCGGGTCCTGTTCCGAGTACTGGTTTTTTGTGCACCTCTATATCTAGGTTCTGCCAGGTTGGGTTTCGCGGGTGAGTGTTTTTGCTTAGTTGGGATGTTACAATGTGCATCAAATATGTTGTTAAAGGCATCGAACAAATGGTGGGCCATATATATACAAATGATGAGCCCTTTTAAATGAAATATCAATGGTTTTAGAAGTTGCCATGAAGCAAAAAACCAAATGTGTACCTAATCTATCAAGATGTCAAAACTCAAAAATAACAAATTAAGTACATAATGGGCTTTTGACAACAAGAAAAAACGGGCCTACATCTATCCATTTGAAAAAGCCCAAACAAAGTGTCAAAAAATTGGGCCATGACATGATAATCCAACTGACGACAGCAACGCAGAACAAATCTATCACTCTCCAAAGTCCAAACCGTACAAGCTCTTACTCGAGTGTGCTGGCAGTCCACCACAACAATCTATCTAGGAATAAATGTCTTCCCAATCGCAGCCGTCCAAACCAAACTTCACACTCCGTCATCCACTTCCATCACCACCCTTCATTATTATTGCCACAGACTTCCCTACACACTCCCACCGCGAATAACAACCCACCAAATTGGCATTACAATCCAAACAACTCATTTGTTATTTTACCCACTTTACCCCTCATTCTCCCCCGTTCTACCCCAACCCCCCAAATCTTCATCAAAATTTCATTTCCATTAATAATTTTGAATTATAAATTTATAATAATATAACAAAATGTAACAAAAATGAAGAATCATACAAATACATACAATGATAATAATAATAATAATAATAATAACAATCCTGTACACAAATTGACACGCTGTACCGTCGCTAAAGAGTGTAATTCGTCTCTGGAATCCGGTGACAATGACGGAACCAACACTTCCGGTGGAGTATTAGTATTAGTACTGGTATCCAACGGTAACGGTGCCGGAGCGCCGTGAATTAACGGTACGTTTGCAACAATTAAGTTCTTTACGAATATCTCTTATGGTAACAAAACCCTAGATATACCAAATATTGCAACCGGATTCTGATCTAAAACAGTTTGTGTAACCGAAGCTTCAACAATGCCTGTATTAATAGCAACCGATCCATTAACCCTAGATATGTTTAACGTGAAGCTACCTGCGCCTTTGTCTTCGGTAGCTAGCGTTGGTTGAACCGGGTTCACAATCGATTGAAGCGAACCGAGTGGATAATATGAATGCAGCACGTGAAACTTTAACACGTCGGCTTTTTTATCCGCCGGTAACGACTGGAAGTTCGCCGACGGCGGTAGATCGGCGAAAGCGTCGTCCGTCGGAACGAATAACGTGATTCCGGCGCCGCCTTCGTCGGATTCAAATTCCGATACGACTCCGGATGCGGCTAACATTGACGCCGCGACGTTGAAGTTATGGCCGTCGGTTAATGCTTTTGTTATGTTAAGCCCTAACGGCGGCCGTGTCTCCGACGCGAGTAGATCGAAACCGTACGGGATGATGAGGGAATCTACGGAGAATATGCTGACGTTGTACGGAAGCGTTTTGATTAAAGAGATGACGGCGGCGAGTTAGGCGGTTGAGAGTATACCGCCGGTGACCGGACGGTGGTGGTGTTGGTTTGAGCGTCGTAGGTGACGTTGACGCAGCCGAAGTTGCTGGTGGCGCGTGAGGTGGTTTGGAAGAGAGTGGTGATGAGTTTGCCGGAGGGTGGGAGTCCGGTGAGGTCGGTGACGGAGAGGTATTGCAACAGGACGTGGTAGCGGATGACGTCAGCGATGTTGTTGGAGGATGTTGAGTGGCGGATGACGTCGGAGGATCGGAGGATGGAGTTAGGGACGGCGAGGATGGTGACGGAGGTGCGGTGGGTGATGTCGTCGGCGACGGTGGTGGTGGTGAGGAGGTTGTTGAAGTCGGAGAAGTCTGGGTATGGGGATAAGAGGTGTGTGATGTTAACGGTGGCGGCGGTGGTGGTGGAGTGTAATAATAATAATAATAATAATAGGAAATATAAAGATATAGTAAGGGTAAAATGGGAAACTGCCATTTGATTATTATTTCTGCCCAGTGGAAGCTGGACTCGTGAGTAATGAGGCGTGAATGATTTGTTGAAAGCATATACATTCCGAGTTAGAAGTACTCTGACATTAAGTCCGTGTACTTGTATTGTTTCTCTAATTTAGTCCCTTTACTTAACACTTGCGTCTTTTATTTGGTTTATGTTTATTTCTTGAGCTTGTATTTGACTTGATTCTTGAATCATCAAATGATATGTAGTCTTTAGTTTGGATATTGCTGCTTACTTATATAATGTTTCATATTGTTGAATCATGTGAAGATGATGGTGGTATATTGAATCTGAAGATTGTTGTTTATGTTTAATTGGTGCTTGTTTGTATTCTTCTATATTCGCTTAATTATGTTTGCATCCATTTAAAATATTAATGAACAATACGAATACGAACATCTTTATTTTCTTAATGAATGAACACAAACAAAAAATTACTAAGTGATTCTGCTCATTTGTTTGTTTGGCTATAACTAAACGAACAAATAAAAATACTATATTCATTTTTATTCGATTTACTACTCGCCTATTTCTTAGTCTAGTGATCATGTTTATTCGATTTACTACTCGGCTATTTCTTAGTGTACTGATTGTTTTTTTAAATATCAAGAGGGGGGGGGGGGTTGCTTATTTTAGCTCCTTATAACTTCCTTTATAACTTTTGGGAAAACTTACACGTCACGTTAATCTTTTAACTTAATGAATTTCCTCATAAATCAATCTCTAACAACTTTTAACTTTATAAAAAGTTAATAATTATAAGTTTGCTAAAAATAAGCAATTTCAAACACCCTCAAATAACTAGCTTTTACATGTGTTTAATTCTGTATTTAAACTATTTATATATAATATTTAAAGGTATAAAATAAAGAGTTTTAATACATCAGAGTTGGAGAAAAAACGATTTGTTTGTTAAACCTAAGAAGGCTCTATAGACTACAATGCAAATAACTTTAAAAATAGGTGGAACATTTAATGGTAGATGTTGCGGACAAAAGAAGTTCAGGATAGTTTTGTCATAGGCTGAAACGTTTTATGATGGGAGGATTCCCTGGATGTCGTCCAATCGGTCCAATAACCGTCACTATTGTCATTAAAAAAATTGTCACGCTTGCAATAAATGGAGAATATGCGTTCAGGCATCATGCATTTTCTTCATTTTAATAGTAGTATACAACTCAAATTTATATAGTGTTTTCTTGATACATCAAAATTCTGGCAGGTTCTTACGTCGGGTGAAGCTGCGACGAGCGCTACTGAACGAGCCCAAGCTTAGATACGAACTATACCATGAAAGAACCCGTTACAAGATGACCTGGAAGCAGAGTTACGAAAACACCCTTTGGCACTAAATAATGAGCAGAGGCCAAAGGGTATAAAACAAGTTGGTTGAAAAAACCAGCTTCAACCATAACGAGCTGCTAAGGGACCTCAATAACATGAAGTTGTTACCTTAGGGAGAGGAAGAGATGAGATTGCTATGTGTAGTGGCGGATTCAAGATTTTTTTGCTAATAGGGTCCTATTTTTTCGGTTTACAAAATTTTCGGGTCCGTCGTTGTTCGGGTCGAGACGAGGAACATAATAAAACACATAAATACGGTGTCATTCGAAACGAGAAAGTAGAAAGAATCCAAATTAGAAACTAGATAGAACATAGACTTTTAATTTATTTTTATTCATACCCGGAAAACATAAAAGTAACCTATATATATAGTCTCACATACAAGACCACAACATGAAAAAACTAACTCTAACCAAGAAACGATTAATTATAATATGCATAAACAAAATAAATAATAAAAAGAATATGCAAAACCCATGTTGCTATTATATATGTTGCATGTTGATATTAATGACTATATGATGGAAACTAACGAAAGACACCAATACCCTAACTAAATAACTAATATTGACTAAGATATAAAAAAACAACATAAAGAGCATAGTAAGGCTTGAACCTGCAACCTCACAAAGGTAAAACAAAAGATTTTTCAATAGACCAATTCAAGTTTAATAGCATGGGTTCTAAGTATTAATTTTTATAGAGTTATTACAAAATTTAATATGGCCCCTTTAAAGAATATTTAAAAAATATTGATGCCCCGTGACCCCGATCGAACATATGAGTCGGCCCCTACCTATGTGCAAGATGGGCAACCACATAGTGACACACGACAATTTCTAGTGGGGGCAAAAAAAACCTTAACCTTTTCTAAATATTTTACACATAAAAAATTGATTTAAAAAAAACTATAAATTTGAACACAAATATAAAAAACCCGGTAACCTTTTAAAACACACTAGCATTTTTATAACCTAATAAGCTTTTCAATACTTAAATACACATAGTAGTCCATTCTAAATTATTCTTAACAAACCTAATATAACAACTTAAGTGCGCATTTGATTCACAATTTTTTTCTAAATGATTTGAATGGAACCATTCATTCTTTAACATGTTTGGTTTGCAAATTTTTAGTGGAATTGGAATGTTAGAAAACTTAATGGACAAAATTATCCTTAAGGAAGTCTTCATTCCTATTGTTACTCGTCTTCATCCCAAAATTCATCTACAGGTTCCACCATAATAACTAATCCCCATTCACCAAAAGCTAAAACCATCATCCCACATCTTCTATGCACAATTTCTAGTTTGTTTGGAATGAAATTGCCCATTGTTGTTTTTATTTTCCGATCTAAATTTTCGTTTGTGCGCTTTTCATGATGAAACTACCACATCAATGTTAGGGATTTGTTTGTTTTAAACTATCACATCGTTGTTTTTATTTTGAATTCATTTGATGAAACTTACTGATCACCTTTTTTTATTCCTACTTTGGTGAAGGAATTAATGGATTCGTTTTTTATTTCAATTTCAGGTGTTTTATGGAATATTTTTCTGATTTATGTTTTTTATTTCAACTTTTGATAAATGTTTTTTAAATTCTATTCATTGATAATCATCAAGAACCAATAAAACATAAGAATGCATTTAATCAAAAAGTCATTCAAGTGTGGTGTGATTGGAGAAACCGTTCGGTTGAGATTATGAAGAATCTATTCTGATTAAGAGATGCTGATAAGTTGGTTATTAAAGAGCATTTTTGTCATTTGCCAACATTTCAATGAAATAAAAATTTGTCCCCCATGGTATCTTCTATGTTATAAGGTGCTCCTTCATCTGAAGGTCGAGGGTTTGAGTTCGGCGGTAAACATGGGCAGAGTACCATTCGCTTAAGGATTCTTAAATTCCATGAAATAAAAGAATTTCAATTTAATGGAATTATTCCCATTCCGATGCCCAAATCACGATTATGAACAAAAATCATTTCAATTTACATTTAAATTTCATAGAATTCTACGAACCAAACATGACCTAAGTAGTGGCATTGGGAAGAGGCAGGGCCGATGGATCAAATAATTAAGTTGATGTGAGTGTCGAAGTCTACCAAAACAAAAGCAAGGATCTGGGTCAATTTCCTCAACCCAACAATCCTCATTCGAAATTCAATGAAATTTGAGGAGCTTATAGATTTCCATATTTCTCGTTTGATTATGTTTCATCAGTTCATCATATTCCTCATTTAATTTAGGTATTTTAAGAGTTTAATTGTAAGTTTAGTACTTGTGATTTTTTCAATTATGCAACTTTAGTACCGTTTTTAAATTTATTGCAAATGGCTACCTCACTTTTCTAAAACTTGTCATTTTAATACTTTTTTTAATCCCCGTCTATTTTGTTCGTTAAGTCAGGGGTAAATTGTTAATTTTGTTATTTTATTTATTTTCTCTTTTGAGCTAAGTGTCATTTTAATAGATGTAGTTTGTTTAATTACGCAACTTTAGTACATTTTTCATAATTTATTTCAACTGGATACTTGGATACATAGGCAAACCAAGAGAGATGTGATATTCGTCAAAATTTGGATCTCGATTTGTATTCGTGTTGTAAACCTTTATTATACAAACCCGACTCAACATATTTTTTTTGTTTCTTCATTTATTTATTATAATATTATTATATATCTCGATCACCAATAAATCGATGTTTGTCATATTACAGAGTCGTTAAGAAAAACACAAGTGGTTCAAACTAATTTTCGTTAAGTTATTATAAGCTTTTAGAACCTTTAAACTCGTTTTAAACATTGATTGAAACTTTGGGGGGGGGGGGTTGTTTCTGTAAATATGTATATATATATAACAACATATTTATCATCACAGCCGCCACCATGCCGGCCGCCGTTTTCCGGCGAATCTCCGGCCACCTTCTCCAGCCGACACCTCAACCGCAGCCATCACACCAACCAGCACCCTCTTCCTCTCTTTCGATTCCGGCGAGAATCCGGCGACGCCAAACACCTCCGGCCACCACCTCGCACTGCATCACCACCATCTCAGCCCCCCTTAACCCGACACCACCACACCCTTTCCCTTGTTTTTCCGGCGACCGGAAAAACCGATCCGTGCTCTCCCTCTCCATCAACCGATCGCTACTCCCCCTTTAATTTTCGACAGAAAATCCGGCCACTGTTTGCATCACTGGCAACAGTTCCGGTGGCAGCAGACGGTGGCGCTGGTTCAGGGAGGTAGCTCTCAGCGACGCGGTCGCGTGGATATATTATTTGCTTGATTTCGAGCTCGTATGGCCAAGTTATGAGCAAAACAAGAAAGGGTTCGTATTCCGGCTGACGGTTCGTATCTCCAGCTGATTGTTTGGTTTTTCGGCGATGGTGAAGGTGATTTCCAGTGACGAAAACAGGTATAAATAGTGGAGTTCAATGAGACGAATGCAGGGATATCTTATTTGCCTTAATCGGAGTTCGTTTGTTATGGTTTCGAGCTATCCGACTATTTTTTTTTGTAAGGCCCCGTAACCGGTAACCCTACTTTCGTGTTGGATTTACTCATAAACACAGTTCTAAATATCAGAGTTAATTAAAAACTTTACGCGGAATATAAAACTTTCATAAAACATTACATATCAATTCATACTCATGTCTTAAAACATTCCTCTTGTCTTTCAAAATCAAAACATAACTTATAAAACATATCGGATCTTCAGATGCCAGGCTTTAGTCTTCTGCCATGTGTCCTCCACTCAAGCCAGCTGTCTCATCCTACTCACCTGCGTGCATACTAAAAGTCAGCTACGCTGAGTGAGTTCTAGTTAATCATACACTACCATACAATACCTTGTTACATACATACGTACTTAACCTCATAACTTTCTTTCATACACACATAATTACTCATACCTTCATTCTTACTTACATACTTTCTTTCTTACTTACATACTTTCTTTACATTCATAATCATACGTTTTAAAGAGCCTTTCGCCCTATAACCTCACAGATATTATAAGGGTCTGGTCCCTAACATCACAGATATTATAAGGGTCTGATCCCTATCATCACAGATATTATGAGGGTCTGGTCCCTAACATCACAGATATTATTAGGGTCTGGTCCCTAACATCACAGATATTATTAGGGTCTGGTCCCATGTTTTCGAATATTAGTAGGGTTCGATTCCCTCTTCGTTACCATACAACCATACATCATACCTCGAGTATTATTAGGGCTCGGTACCCCTTTCGTAACCATACAACCATACAACCGTCATTTCCTTCTTTGATTAACTTTCTTACGTTCATGCACATAAACATACATATCATACTTGCCATATTTATAACGTTACAACCTGACAGTACGTGCAATATCCGAAGATCGTTCACGAACCATCAAGCAATCATTCATACATATCACATATATCACCTATGGCATACACTTATCACTTTGGATAAATGTATTAACAACACATCAAGTATGCACACAGCCCCGAAAACATAACAAGAAATGGGGCTAGGAACTCACCTGGATCCTGTTACGCTCGCCGTTGATTGTAATTCCTTTCTTTAACTGGGCTCGGCTAACTGTATAATATTTACACATATCAATTACTACTACTACTATTACCACTACTCATTTTCGATAACCGCCTTAACACATTTTCCATTAGGTTTTTAATTTATTTCATAAACGAACTTCACTTCAGGCGAATCTTGGAAACAACTTGGTTCTGGCTTGATTCGATCGAATAGGAACACGTTCGATCGAATAGGAACACGTTCGATCGAATAGGAACACGTTCGATCGAATACAACACGTTCGATCGAATACAACACTCATTCGATCGAATACAAAACTCATTCGATCGAATGAGTTGGAGACCATTCGGTTGCTTCCCTATTCGGTCGGCTGGACTTGTTCGATCCACGCATTCGATCGAATGGACTGATTCGATCGACTGGTTCGATCGAATGAGTCTGATTCGACTCCTTCAAGCTGGGCGACGGAGAAACCCACGGGTTTTTCCAGATTTTCCAGATTTTTGACCCAAAATCGAAGTTTTTGACATGGAAATGCTCGGGATTGAAAGGGCTATCGATTCCTAGTACTTTTAAACACAAAAGCTTGCATTTTGACACCAAAACAAGGCGGTTTTTGACCCGAAGACTCAAGTTACGAAAATGGGAGTTTTTGCTCGATTTGAGGTCGAAAATGGTTATGAAAACGGATGATTTTCGAGAGGGACTTACCAAAGACGATTAGGAACAAGATTGTGGACTCGGATTGTGATTTGAGAACTTTCTCTCTCTAGCTTCTCTCTCTAGAAATGAGAGTGTTTGGGTGGGTGTAAGTGAAGGAAGATGGTGAAAATGGTGGAAGTGTCAAGAACTTTCGTTTATATACTACGGGTTTGGTTAGGCTCGGGTTGGCTTCCTACGGGTCGAGACAGGCCGAGTTCATAAAATAACTAAGCCCAAGACCCGTTCCTTACTCGACATTAAATAACTAAAACGTGAAATTACTAAACATAACTTTCTTTTATTTATCAATATAAAAATTTTAGGATGTTACAAGTCTTCCTCCCTTAAAGAGGTTTCGTCCCCGAAACCTAACTATTACATAAACAAACTAGGGTAAAACTTGCGCATCTCATCCTCGACTTCCCAAGTAGCATCTGATCCCTTGCGGTGTTTCCATATCACTTTGACCAAGGGTATAATCTTGTGACGAAGCTGCTTCTCCTTGCGATCAACGATCTTTATCGGTTGCTCGATGTAGTTCAATTGTTCATCAACCTCGATGTCCATTAAGGGCACGTGAGACGTGTCATCAGCTAGACACTTCCTCAGATGAGAAACATGGAAGGTTGAATGAATTCCTTCTAACTCATCGGGTAAATCCAGTTTGTAAGCTACTTCACCCACACGTTTTACAATCTTGAACGGTCCAATGTACCTCGGACTCAACTTTCCTCTTTTCCTAAAACGGATAATCCCCTTCCAAGGCGAGACCTTAAGCATCACATAGTCGCCAACGTTAAACTCAATTGGTCGTCGCCGCTTATCCGCATAAGACTTTTGTCTGTCTTGAGCGGCTTTCATTCTTGCTTTGATCTGATCGAACTTTGAAGACGTTTCTTGAACCACTTCTATACTTCCCATTTCCTTCTGACCAATCTCACCCCAACACACCGGGGTTCTACATCGTCTACCGTACAGCATCTCAAACGGTGGCATACCAATACTCGAATGGTAACTGTTGTTATAGGAGAACTCTGCCAGATGCAGATGATCATCCCAACTTCCACCAAAATCTAAAACGCAAGCACGTAGCATATCCTCAAGGGTTTGGATCGTCCTTTCAGACTGTCCATCGGTTTGAGGATGATACGCCGTACTGATGTTCAACCTCGTCCCCATAGCTTCATGAAATTTCTTCCAGAACCTCGAAGTAAACCGTGTATCCCTATCAGACACGATCGATAACGGTACTCCATGCTTGGTTACAATTTCTTTAATGAACAAGCTTGCTAACGTTTCTGACGAGATGGCCTCTCGTATGGGCAGAAAGTGAGCACTCTTGGTCAAACGGTCCACAATCACCCAGATGGTATCATGTTGCTTAGCTGTACGAGGTAGCTTAGTTATGAAATCCATGGTGATGTGTTCCCATTTCCACTCAGGTATCTCTAGCGGTTGCATCTTCCCACAAGGCTTTTGGTGTTCGGCTTTGACTTGTAAGCAAGTTAAGCACTTACCAACATAATCCACTACATCGCTCTTCAATCCTGGCCATCAGTAATCTCTTTTCAAGTCTTGGTACATCTTTGTAGCTCCTGGATGGATTGAGTACCTTGAATTATGAGCTTCATCTAAGATTCGACTTCTAAGATCACCATGGCGTGGGATCCACATACGGTCGAACCTAGTTTTAACTCCATGAGTGTTTTCCACCAACTCATCTTGCTGGCCATAAATCCTTTCCTTCTTTACTAACCCTTCATCTATTAACACTTCTGACTGCACCTTGATGATTTCTTCAAAAAGACTCGGGTTCATGATCAACTTGTATGACTTCACTGTTGCAAGGACTTCCTCATTCTTCCGACTTAACGCATCAGCGACCACGTTAGCTTTACCGGGGTAATACTTAATCTCACAGTCGTAATCCTTTATCAATTCTAACCATCTTCTCTGCCTCATGTTCAGTTCTTTCTGCTCGAAGAAGTACTTTAAACTCTTATGATCGGTATAGATAGTACACTTAGTGCCGTACAGATAATGCCTCCATATCTTAAGAGCATGCACTACAGCTGCTAACTCCAAATCATGCGTCGGATAAGTACTCTCATGGACCTTCAACTGTCTGGACGCGTAAGCTATCACCTTCCCTCGTTGCATCAACACGCAACCTAATCCTTGATGCGAAGCATCAGCACAAACAACGAAATCCTCGTCACCATCGGGTAGAGTAAGGATTGGAGCTTGCGTGAGTCTCTTCTTCAATTCTTCAAAGGCTTCTTCTTGAAATTTTCCCCAGCTGAATACTATCGACCTTCGGGTCATACCGGTCAGCGGTGCGGCTATCTTGGAGAAACCTTCGATGAATCTCCTGTAGTAGCCGGCTAACCCTAGGAAACTTCGTATATCAGTCGGATTTTGCGGAGTCTTCCAATTCGTTATCGCTTCAATCTTAGCTGGGTCCACGGTAATCCCTTCAGGATTAATCACGTGACCTAAAAATTGCACTTCTCTTAGCCAGAACGCGCACTTCGAAAACTTGGCGTACAACCTTTCTTTCTTCAGAACTTCCAATACCTCTCTCAGATGCTCGGCATGGTCAGACTCACTCTTTGAATAAATCAATATGTCATCGATGAAGACGATAACCGACTTATCCAACATCGGTCGACACACCCTATTCATCATGTCCATAAATGCTGCAGGAGCATTTGTTAGACCGAATGACATTACAAGGAACTCGTAGTGTCCATACCGCGTTCGGAACGCTGTTTTAGGGATGTCTACCTCTTTCACCTTCAGCTGATGGTAGCCTGATCTGAGATCTATTCGTGAGAACCAACTCGAACCTTGCAGTTGGTCAAACAGATCGTCAATCCTAGGCAAGGGGTATCTATTCTTTACCGTAAGCTTATTCAACTCACGATAGTCTATGCACATTCTCATACTTCCATCCTTTTTCTTCACAAACAAAACCGGTGCGCCCCATGGAGAAACACTCGGTCTGATAAAACCCTTGTCGAGGAGTTCTTGCAGTTGGGACATTAATTCCTTCATCTCGGACGGTGCTAGACGGTAAGGCGCTTTCGCGACGGGCTGGGCTCCTGGTACTAGATCTATCTGAAATTCTATCTCTCGCTCAGGTGGCAACCCCGGAAGATCCTCAGGGAATACTTCTGGGTAGTCGCGCACAATAGGAACATTCTTCATTTCTTTCGTCTCGGCCGTAGCGTTGACAACATACGCCAGGTAGGCACCGCACCCTCGCCTTAACAAACCCTCGGCTTTTATCATCGAAATGACATTAAGTCCATAACTCTCCTTATCACCATAAACCGTCACCGCACTACCATCCAATGACTTTAACCTTATCATCTTACTTTTACATACTATCTGAGCCTCAAACTCAGACAACCAATCCATACCCAAGACTACATCGAACCCTCCTAAGGCCATAACATACAAAGTAACAGGGAACTCATGTCCCTCTAACTCTATCTTACAATTCTTCACCATTTGTTATTTTCACCGAAGTGTCACTTGCGGTTTCTACTACAAAAGTTTCAGACACTCGGCAGCCTTTCATTTTAGCTAGTTTACTAAACGTCGTAGCTACAAAACTTCTATTCGCACCAGAATCAAATAATACAGAAGCGGAAACATCGTTCACTAGAAACGTACCTGTGACGACATCCGGAATCTGCCTGGCTTGTTCCTGGGTCAGCAAGTAGGCTCTAGTTCTGGGCCTAGCTTGATCGGCATCCTTCTTTCCACTACCTCCAGCTACACCTTCAGTGCACTCCCTTGACATATGGCCTGTCTTGCCACATTTGTAACATGCTGGCTTCGCACTGCACTCATTGGCATAATGCCCTACCTTCCCACACTTATAACAGGCATTCGACCCCATTCTGCATTCTCCACCATGAGCCTTTCCACATTTGAGACAAACATTAGAACTTTTACCCCACTTGCACTCACCACCATGCCTCTTTCCGCAGGTCTTACACGATCTCTTCTCCCACACTTTCTGTTTCTTATCCCTGGAGTTCCATAACTGAGTACCGGGTCGTTTAGCAGGAGTGACCCCTTTCTTCTCTTTCTCTTCGTCCCTTTCCACCCTATCATCCGCGGCCACGTCAGCATAGACCATTTCCGCGAGTCCAACAGCCGAATCAAAAGTAGCAGGTTGAATCGCCCTGACTAACATGCGGACCTTTTGTGGCAACCCCCTCACATAACACTTGATTCTCTTGACCTCAGTGTCAACCATGTCAGGCACCAACCTAGATAGTCGGTTGAACTCCGTGGTATACTCACGATGCGTCATCATACCGGCTTTTAAATTCTGGAACTTCATCTCCGTTCTTTCAACCTCGGCATCTGCACAGAACTTCTTCATTACCAACTCTTTCAAATCTTCCCACTTCATCCCTTTGATCTCTTCACGGGTCTTCCTCTGCTCCACACTCTCCCACCAAAACATAGCCTCATCTAAGAATGACTGAGTAGCATAGCCCACAGCTTGGTCGGGACGGCATTCGCTAATGCGGATAACCTTGTCCATAGCGGTTATCCACTGGAGAGTAGCGATTGCGTCTCCTAAACCAGTCAGCTTAGGCGGGTCACAACCTTTGAAGGACTTATAGCTGCACCCACCTTGTCCTCCTCTCCTATCATCGACTTTCACAGACTTATCCCCACTCGAGGCCCCTCTTTCACCTTCCCCATCCTTTCTACCATTACCACCCGCTCCTTCAGCAGTTCGTTCACGGCTTCCAGCAGATCCTTCGGGATTCAGGTTCTTCACAGCAGCAACTACAGCCTGAACAATGGCTGCTTGAACTGCAGGGCTAAGTTGAACTTCCTCGTTGTTGTTCTGGTCTCCTCCAGCTGCGCTTCCTTCATCTTCGGTGTGGGAAGCTTCTTCTACCGAGGGTTGCCGGACAAGACGAGGCCTGCCACGACGCCCAGTGCGACCCCCAGTTTCAATAAATTCTCCAGCTCCAGCCATCAGTATCCTATATGAGAAAACACAAACATCATCACTCAAGGAACTATCTAGTACAAGGATAGTAAGGCTAACAGGTAATAACAGTGGCCAGTTGTGATTAGCTGATCACGTTACTTTCCGTATCATATACACTTCCCTTTATGAGTCTATTTGTGCTGGTTCTACTTAAGCAGTTTGTCAATTTAAACAGTCAATTATTCCTATCCCTATCGATCTCATATCTTTTCTTTCTCATTAACATATATCATTTAATCATACCTTTCACCTTTACTGATCTTGCTTGAGCGACACATGGCATTCTTGAACTGGCATCTTCTTTCCTTTCTTACTTAAATCCCATTCTCTGTTCGAGTCTAAGCATGTAGGATGCTTAAATCTCTCGAACTTTGCTCTGATACCAACTTGTAAGGCCCCGTAACCGGTAACCCTACTTTCGTGTTGGATTTACTCATAAACACAGTTCTAAATATCAGAGTTAATTAAAAACTTTACGCGGAATATAAAACTTTCATAAAACATTACATATCAATTCATACTCATGTCTTAAAACATTCCTCTTGTCTTTCAAAATCAAAACATAACTTATAAAACATATCGGATCTTCAGATGCCAGGCTTTAGTCTTCTGCCATGTGTCCTCCACTCAAGCCAGCTGTCTCATCCTACTCACCTGCGTGCATACTAAAAGTCAGCTACGCTGAGTGAGTTCTAGTTAATCATACACTACCATACAATACCTTGTTACATACATACGTACTTAACCTCATAACTTTCTTTCATACACACATAATTACTCATACCTTCATTCTTACTTACATACTTTCTTTCTTACTTACATACTTTCTTTCTTACTTACATACTTTCTTTACATTCATAATCATACGTTTTAAAGAGCCTTTCGCCCTATAACCTCACAGATATTATAAGGGTCTGGTCCCTAACATCACAGATATTATAAGGGTCTGATCCCTATCATCACAGATATTATGAGGGTCTGGTCCCTAACATCACAGATATTATTAGGGTCTGGTCCCTAACATCACAGATATTATTAGGGTCTGGTCCCATGTTTTCGAATATTAGTAGGGTTCGATTCCCTCTTCGTTACCATACAACCATACATCATACCTCGAGTATTATTAGGGCTCGGTACCCCTTTCGTAACCATACAACCATACAACCGTCATTTCCTTCTTTGATTAACTTTCTTACGTTCATGCACATAAACATACATATCATACTTGCCATATTTATAACGTTACAACCTGACAGTACGTGCAATATCCGAAGATCGTTCACGAACCATCAAGCAATCATTCATACATATCACATATATCACCTATGGCATACACTTATCACTTTGGATAAATGTATTAACAACACATCAAGTATGCACACAGCCCCGAAAACATAACAAGAAATGGGGCTAGGAACTCACCTGGATCCTGTTACGCTCGCCGTTGATTGTAATTCCTTTCTTTAACTGGGCTCGGCTAACTGTATAATATTTACACATATCAATTACTACTACTACTATTACCACTACTCATTTTCGATAACCGCCTTAACACATTTTCCATTAGGTTTTTAATTTATTTCATAAACGAACTTCACTTCAGGCGAATCTTGGAAACAACTTGGTTCTGGCTTGATTCGATCGAATAGGAACACGTTCGATCGAATAGGAACACGTTCGATCGAATAGGAACACGTTCGATCGAATACAACACGTTCGATCGAATACAACACTCATTCGATCGAATACAAAACTCATTCGATCGAATGAGTTGGAGACCATTCGGTTGCTTCCCTATTCGGTCGACTGGACTTGTTCGATCCACGCATTCGATCGAATGGACTGATTCGATCGACTGGTTCGATCGAATGAGTCTGATTCGACTCCTTCAAGCTGGGCGACGGAGAAACCCACGGGTTTTTCCAGATTTTCCAGATTTTTGACCCAAAATCGAAGTTTTTGACATGGAAATGCTCGGGATTGAAAGGGCTATCGATTCCTAGTACTTTTAAACACAAAAGCTTGCATTTTGACACCAAAACAAGGCGGTTTTTGACCCGAAGACTCAAGTTACGAAAATGGGAGTTTTTGCTCGATTTGAGGTCGAAAATGGTTATGAAAACGGATGATTTTCGAGAGGGACTTACCAAAGTCGATTAGGAACAAGATTGTGGACTCGGATTGTGATTTGAGAACTTTCTCTCTCTAGCTTCTCTCTCTA
Source organism: Bidens hawaiensis (assembly GCF_021521415.1). Classification (NCBI taxonomy): domain Eukaryota; kingdom Viridiplantae; phylum Streptophyta; class Magnoliopsida; order Asterales; family Asteraceae; genus Bidens; species Bidens hawaiensis. The sequence continues at coordinate 67,096 of NW_027496773.1, forward strand.
GAAATGAGAGTGTTTGGGTGGGTGTAAGTGAAGGAAGATGGTGAAAATGGTGGAAGTGTCAAGAACTTTCGTTTATATACTACGGGTTTGGTTAGGCTCGGGTTGGCTTCCTACGGGTCGAGACAGGCCGAGTTCATAAAATAACTAAGCCCAAGACCCGTTCCTTACTCGACATTAAATAACTAAAACGTGAAATTACTAAACATAACTTTCTTTTATTTATCAATATAAAAATTTTAGGATGTTACATTTTTTAAGTATTTTAAAGTTTATTAAACTTATAGAAATTTATATTAAATTTAAATAAACTTTTTCGTATTAAAACCGAACATCATTATAACCTGTTCTCTCGGCTCGACTCGTTAAACTAATTTTATCTATATATATATATATGTATAAATATATATTTATACAATGTTTAGTAAATACGTTTTAATTAACTAAAAATCATAGTAAATATTAAAAATAGTTTCTAATAAACTATAAAAACTGACACTTTTATGTCGATCTCGTTTCAAGGTTTTCGTGTTTATGTATGTATATATATGTGTATATATATATGTATGTATGTATGTATGTATATATCGAAAATATATAAATAACGAACTCTAACTTATTTAAACCCGACACCATCTTTTGGGTAAAGTTGTTTTTATAAAAGATGTACATTTTCGCATGATAAACGTAAGCCTTAAATCAAAATCTGTAAATTTGGAGCTTTCGGTGGTCAAATCGATCCCGGCCCGTTAAGGGGCATTTTAGTCAATTTTGGAATAATTCGAATACTCTATTTCTGGTTAGAACTAGATTTCGGACCAGAAGACTTTTCTGTTCGTCATAATATTTTGAGTGTAGTGGTCAGAGCCCGACTCCAGACTCGCAGTTCGGATTCTTAACAGTACCAGCTCGCTTAAACATTGTTTATTTCATAACTCAAATTCTAGACATCCGTTAGACCTGATTCCAGCGGCTACGTTCTCGCTTTTAGTTGTATATTATTCCCTTAAAGTGTCAGGTTTATTTATTTTCTGACCAGTCAGCTCGCTTAACCGCATCCTTAAATTTCTCATTAACTTTATTATTGCAAGGTGAGTACTTTCATACCTCTTTTTCCATCTTTCGTTTTGGGGTGACATTTCATACTTATCAAACTAAATGCTTTATTTACTTGAGTCTTAAACCCACAAACGTGATTGTATACTTGACTTGAATAATTGCTCGATTTGGTGTTCTATGTTTATTTGCCCATGTGTTTACAGCTTTTGGATGGTGGAACTATAAATCCTATACCATTTGGCAATGGCAAGGTGTCGTTAACGTAATGCAATTAACGATAACTATAAAATCCTAGACTACTTGGCAACCCCTTGTAGCTAGGTGGTGCTAATGTAAGCTTATTAGCAATTGTCAATAAAATCCTAGACTAATTGTCAATAGCTAGGTGTCGCTAACTTGTTTAGCGTTAACTATTTTATCCAGGTTTATAGCTCTTATTTATTGTTTTGTATACTAGTTTTGTGGCTTTTCATACTATATACTATTGTTGTTCAAACTTATGAATTGCTCACCAATCTTTGTGTCGACAAACTTTATTTTATGAAATGTTACAGGTTTGACTATTGTTGACTCGAGGACTTGACGAAAACGTTACCAAGACTATTAGGATATTAGTAAAACGAACAATATATTTGCTACTTGTATTTAACTTGGTTGTGTGAATGAGATGTGTTATTTATTGATTTGTTGAACTAAAATGAGTTGAATAAATATTGTCACTTTAAATAGTGTCTTGTGTATTTGTCCAATCACATTGCACCCCGGCATGTTCCGCCGCCTTTGGTCGGGGTGTGACAAGAGACATTACACATTACAATTAAAAGATAATCTCTAACCCTAAATGAACAGCCACCCCCCCCCCCCCCCCCGGCACGCTTGTCGATACTTCAAACCCTAACCATTGTTCATCTTCAAGTTAAATGAATTACGATATGGTGTTTTGCCCATGTGGTTCATCAACCGTTCTCCATCTACATGTTCGATTGATGTTATACGAGAGGCGCGAAACTATGGGATTGTTATTTAGCTTGATCCTTTGATGTGTCAAAGAGTTACTATTACAATACCTGAACTTTTGAAAAAAAAAGAAGTAAATGCACATAAAGAAAGTGCAAGAAAAATGGCCAAAATGAACCTCAGATCTTGTGCTACTGAACTATAAATCCTATACCATTTGGCAATGGCAAGGTGTCGTTAACGTAATGCAATTAACGATAACTATAAAATCCTAGACTACTTGGCAACCCCTTGTAGCTAGGTGGTGCTAATGTAAGCTTATTAGCAATTGTCAATAAAATCCTAGACTAATTGTCAATAGCTAGGTGTCGCTAACTTGTTTAGCGTTAACTATTTTATCCAAGTTTATAGCTCTTATTTATTGTTTTGTATACTAGTTTTGTGGTTTTTCATACTATATACTATTGTTGCTCAAATTTATGAATTGCTCACCAACCTTTGTGTTGACAAACTTTATTTTATGAAATGTTACAGGTTTGACTATTGTTGACTTGAGGACTTGACGAAAACGTTACCAAGACTATTAGGATATTAGTAAAACGAACAATATATTTGCTACTTGTATTTAACTTGGTTGTGTGAATGAGATGTGTTATTTATTGATTTGTTGAACTAAAATGAGTTGAATAAATATTGTCACTTTAAATAGTGTCTTGTGTATTTGTCCAATCACATTGCACCCCGGCATGTTCCGCCGCCTTTGGTCGGGGTGTGACAAGAGACATTACACATTACAATTAAAAGATAATCTCTAACCCTAAATGAACAGCCACCCCTCCCCCCCCCCCCCCCGCACGCTTGTCGATACTTCAAACCCTAACCATTGTTCATCTTCAAGTTAAATGAATTACGATATGGTGTTTTGCCCATGTGGTTCATCAACCGTTCTCCATCTACATGTTCGATTGATGTTATACGAGAGGCGCGAAACTATGGGATTGTTATTTAGCTTGATCCTTTGATGTGTCAAAGAGCTACTATTACCATACCTGAACTTTTGAAAAAAAAAGAAGTAAATGCACATAAAGAAAGTGCAAGAAAAATGGCCAAAATGAACCTCAGATCTTGTGCTACTGGAACTAAATTGGCAATCAAGAACAAAAGGCTAAAAAATATGTTGTACATTGCATATTGCATTGTTGTTTTTCATCTTTTATAATGTATTTAGTTGTCTTTTAATTGTAATATGTAATATGTAATGTCTCTTTTGGTTTGTTCATGTATCAAAAAATAGTCAAAGTATCCAGTTGGAATAAATTCAATAGAGGTATTAAAGTTGCGTAATTGAACAAACCACATGTATGAAAATGGTAATGGTCCTAACTCAAAAGAGAAAATATTAAATATAAGAAATTATAATTTACCCCTAACTTAACGGAAAAATAGACGGGGTTAGAAAAAAGTACTAAACTGACAAGTTTTAAAAAGTGGGGTAGCCATTTGCAATGAATTCAAAAACGATACTAAAGTTGCATAATTGAACAAACCACGGACAATAAAATAGCACTTAACTCGTATTTTATTTTGTCAAACTTTTTATTTGCTTAATTTAGCCTTTAGATAAGTAGTTTTTTGGTATCAATCAACATTAGTTGATGACTATTCATTTATATACTTTGCTTAGTTGAGTTAGGCTATTTATATGTTTTACAAAAACTATGCATCCACATAACAGTCCCTTAATAAAAAAACAAAAAAAGAGAAAATTAGTTAAAAGTTTATCCAAAGAAAACCGCCAGTTCTTCACATGATGCAAAATTTGAATATGCTAATGTTAACGATGCTAATGTTGATGGTGCAACTTGCTACTGCTAAATTGCTAATCACTTTGATATGTTTTATCCATAGTTACCTAATTCGCGGCTCGTTTCGGTACGGGTACGCAGTTCGGGTACGCAATTCGCTAAAGGTAACGTATTCGGTTCGAAAGGGGGTATGCTCATTTCGGTACAAACCGGTACGGTGTACCATGTAGTTCGGTTCTATATACCCAAATCAAAAAAGAGTTATTAATAATTTATACATATATAATGTTATAATTTTACACTTTTTAATAGTTCTTATGTAAAAACTAAAAACTTATAAACTAGAAGGACTAAATCAGAAAAGTGAAAGAGTGGGAGGGTTAAATATCAAAAACCCAAAGTTAATAAGCCCTAAAAAGCTAAAATAACAAAACGCACAGCACGCCACTTCTTCTTTTTCGTCTTTCCGGCCACTCTCTTCTTCTTCTTCTTCTTCTTTCCGGCATAAAATGAACCATCTTTTTGCTCCGTATAACTCTAAACATGGGTCTATTTCGATCGATTAACAGCGATTGGATTTGGAACAACGATTTCAATTGCGTAGGTTTGGCGCATGATGTGGATTTGGATCGCCGAATCGGGCTTAATCGGAACGCCGAATCGACCGGAATCGAAACGCCGAACCAAAGCGATTGAATTCGCTTTCGAATTACGATTCGGTACGAACCGATCCAGTACGAAATTCGCGGCTAGAGTAGAATTAGGTAACTATGGTTTGATCAAAGAACTTGGCATGAACTTAATCCTGACATTATCAAACTTTTGGAAGAGAAAGGTCCTAAACTATATTACATAATTGACATTTCATAAGGGTCCCAAGTCTAAATTTTCTAGACGGTTTAATACAATTATGTATGCTAGAACCCTATTAATTGATGAAACTACCACATCAATGTTAGGGATTTGTTTGCTTTAAATTATCACATCGTTGTTTTATTTCGAATTCATTTGATGAAACTCACTGATAACCTTTTTTTTATTCTTACTTTGGTAAAGGAATTAGTGGGTTCGTTTTTTATTTCAATTTCAGTTTATGGAATATTTTTCTGATTTCTGCTTTTTATTTCAACTTTTGATAAATGTTTTTAAATTCTGTTCATTGATAACCATCAAGAACCAATGGAACATAAGAATTCATTTAATCAAAAAGTCATTCAAGTGTGATTGAAGAAACCATTCGGTTGAGATTATGAAGAATCTATTCTGATTAAGAGATACTGATAAGTTGGTTTTTTAAATAACATTATGTCGTTTGTCAAACATTTCAATGAAATAAAAATTTGTCCCCCATGGTACCTTCTATGTTAGGTGCTCCTTCATCTGGAGGTCATGGGTTTGAGTCCGGTGATAAACATAGATAAAGTACCATTTGGTTAAGGATTCTTACATTCCATGAAATAAAGGAATTTCAATTTAAGGGAATTATTTTCATTCCAATGCCCAAATCACGATTATGAACAAAAACCAATTCTAATTTACATTCAAATTTCATAGAATTCTATAAACCAAACATGACCTAATTAGTGGCATTGGGAAGAGGCAGGGCCGATGGAGCAACTAATCAAGTCGACGTGAGTGTACCAAAACAAAAGCAAGGATCTGGGTTGATTTCCTCAATCCAACAACCCTCATTCAAAATTCATTGAAATTTGAGGAGCTTATAGATTTCCATATTTCTCGTTCAATTTCTATTCATCAGTAGGTATTTTAATTTTTCAAAACTTTTTATTTGCTTAATTCACTACTAGAAAAATGGAATTTTGGAGCGGTTCAATTCTTTGCTCTAAAGCGGTTTGTATATAAAACCGCTGCTAACTAGAAAAACATAGCATTATAAATTAATAAAATAAATAAATCCCTCTTAAGTTGTGTATAAAGTACAAAAACAAAATAATAATAATAAAATAAAGAACCACTCCAAAGTAGGTAGAAAGTTTCCAAATTTCACAAAGAAAGTTACCGCCCAGTATCACAATACAAACCCTATTCTAACTTGTTCTCATCAGTATGTTCTCTACTCAACCATGTTCGAACTTCCAACCCAGTCTGCTCTCCGCTCTGATCCATTTGACGAAAGTTAACTTGGTTCATCTTCACTTTTAGCTTTTTACTCCAGATTTCACAAAAAAAGGTAACCTGTTCAATTATTAAATACATGTGAATGCTTCAAGTTTTTAATACATTTCTATTTGCAACTTCTATTGCTAGGTTTGTGAATGAAATTTTCAACAAATATGAGCAATAAAGTTTTTCTTTTTATTTATCAAATTTTAGAGAAAGATAGCAGTACCCGTTGGTGAATTTTTATGAAACATATTATAGTTTTTAGATTAAACAACAGTAGTACCTGTTGATTATGTTGTGCCGGAATACATGAATGTATCTGTCCCTAAATAACGGAAATGTCTTATATCCTAAAGGGTTTTGTTCAACGACCTAAAAATGCATCGAAGATATGTTTGGCTAATTATAAGTTGTATATGGGGGTGTGCATGATTTAGTTCAGTTAAATGTCATGGGTTCTGTTAATTGGTTTTGGGTATAACAAACCACTGGTTAATTGTACGGTTCAATTAAATCGGTTAATCCTCTTTTGGTTTGGTTAATTTGGTTTGTATATAATTTCTTGTATTAGTATTTAATACAATATTATTTGAGCAATTCATGTCGAAAATGTTTAACATATGCTTTATAATTTGCTAGCATATTAGTTTTTGTTAATACTTTTTCTAATCAATTGCATAAAAATTGTTGCAGTCAAACAACATAAAGGCAATCGGGAATGCGGCTACATGATATAAAACATGTGTTTGAATTCGTCTACAATCCTCAAAATCAATCTCCGGATATTGTAAGTGATTTGTATATGTTTATATACTTTGTTTAGTACACTATATGTTTGAACTACCAAGTC
>NW_027496774.1:0-151875 GCF_021521415.1 Bidens hawaiensis
TGAGTTATAATTTTTTATTAATTTCTTTTAACTTTTTTTTGATGAGTTTTTTTTATATAGCAACATATTCTTCTTATATTTCTCATTTTTGTTTCCCTTTATATAATAACTTAACCTTTTAAATATTACAAACGAAAAATCATGATTAAAAAATAATATACTCATCATAATTAACCCAAAAACACACACAAGTATTCTTTCTTAAAATTATTTTAATCATCCTAACAAGTAATTTTCTTTTAAAATATATAATCTACTGGTATTAAAAAAACAACTAAAGTATTACAAAATAAAAGTATTAGCGTTGTTTTTTTATATAAAAGTCTGTTTGTTATCCTAATATTATTATAAAGAATTAGAAGCTGGGTGAATATATAGGGTATGTGAAAGTTATATATATATATATATATATATAATATATATATATATAGAAAAAGGGTTCAAATAAAAGAAAGAGTTTACTAAGATTGGTAAGAACCAATAGAACAATTCTATGGTGAAAGAACAATTCTAAGAAATTATGTCGGTTATAGTGGTGAAAGAGTTTTTATAGGAAACTATGTCGGTTTTTAGTAATTTTAAATCTCAACCATTGATTAACATGATCCAATGACTATGATTTATTCATAGTCTTCCTAGGAAACTACTTCTTTTTAGTATAACCCTCCCCCTATATATATATATATATATACACGGGTTTTGGGAGGAAAAAAGTAAAGGTTTTTTAATGCTGTTTATTTAGTAACGTTATGGAGTATTTGGAAGGCTAGAAATAAGTTGGTGTTTAACAGAAGGTCTGCGATGCTATCAAAATGTGGTGGGAGATTTGAAGGCGCTCGGGTTCTTATGGATTAAAAACCGAGCAAAGTGGATGAATTTAATGTGGGAGACTTGGCGAAGTTTCAATATTTAGATGTTTTTTGCTCGTTGAAATTGATTGTGGTTGGTGATTCGGCGTGTTAATGTTTGTAAAGTAACTTTCATATAATATACATATCTTTGTTGGTTGTTATAAAAAAGAAATAATAATAATAATAATAGGAAAGAGACAAACAAGTTTCAAGAATATATCCATTATGATAAATAGTTTTCAAACTACATCAAATTATTAAATATTTATTCTAACTACAACATCTATGGTAGCAAATAGCAACGCGTTTCTAGTGAGAGCAAGGCAACAAATATACCAAAAATATGTTTTAAACATGAGACACATTTATTCATATATGGTTGAATTTTGAATTAAGTTTTTTACTATTAAAACTTTTGATGGTGAAGAAACACTAATCGACCCGGGCAGATTACGGGTAATCTGGGGGTTAAATAGATGTTTTCCACGAGGGGTTAGACCCGGAAAAGATGGTTCTTCTGATAACCCTGCAAACCGACACCGTGAGCTCGTCACTGAGAAGGGGGGGGTACCTCCTTGTGACCACCCTCCGGCGTGAGAATCAGACTAGATTGCTCTTAAATATAAGTGTATATTAAGATATTGCTAGAGCAGATATCAGGTATAAGATATAAGATATAAGATGAGATGATAAGATGATGTACCAATTCCAAGTTGTTGGAGTATTTATAGCCGAAGGTAGGTTTCCAAGAAGGTACAAGCCGCTGAATAGTGTTCATGTTCTGCCAACTGTGGGCTACGCACATGCCATGCTGGTAGTTGGTGGGTAGGCAGCGGCTGATAGTGACCAGGCCGGCTGTGTACTATTCCTGTTCCACCAACTGCAGGCTATGCACGTTCCTCCGACAGGTTGGTGAGTAGGCAGCGGTTAATAGTGACATACAGTACAAGAGCGTGCTGCTTGTCATACTGTTGTCAGTGAGCTGTCGTATCTTTGATCAGATCTTTTGTCCATACCTCGTCAGGTACAGTATAAAAGATCCTACAGTATCGTACGGACTGGCTCATTTGGGAGGGAGTTCTCCCGGCTTTGTGCGGGAGAGTTCCCGGCTTTGCTCATTCCTTCTTCAGGTGACATTACTGAATTATTATGAGTTAAGTGCCTTGTGCGTGTAGCTTTGCTGTGCAGGTATCCTTCCCTGATGGCTTGTATCCGCAGCTGCGGGAACAGGCAGAGTACTTCACCATTGGGAGGCTTTTCCTGCGGGAACAGCTTGCGTACTGCGCGTAAGGACGTCACGTCTCTGAGCATGGTGGGTCCTGCGGATCCAGTTGGTCTCGGCGCCGACGTCCCTTTTAAGTTAAGTCTTGCGGGTTCAACCGCGCAGACGTCCGTTAAGGAGTCTTGTGGGTTCAACTGCGCAGACGTCCCTTTTCAAGGTGAGTCTTGCGGGTCCAACTGGGCTCTGCTGGGACCTACCTCTTCAAGTCCCCCCAGTCCAATGTTCTTCTCATGAATTGTTAATAAGTGAGGTGAACTTTTGGACTTAAACAAGGGGTTTTGAAAAGGTTTTAGTTTTAAGGTTTTCCATGGGGATTCTTCCCGCGGAAGTCCTAATGTCACGTGCAGAAATTCCCGACTTTTCTGCTTGATCTTTGGGTGTGATGCGGGTAGGTCTGTATCCTCCTCGCAAGTCAGGAGCGTTGAGTTCCACTTGTGTAGATTCTCCACGAGGTTTTGGTAGTTTTGAACATAGTGATCAATTATGTTTAAACAACCAATTCCATCTTGGAGGTTCAAACAATCTAGTTCTCGACGTTCCCGCTATGCGGGGATGTTATTCCCGTTTCCGCAAGCACTGCTCAGAAGATCCTTCTTGGTTTCAATTCCCTGCGGAGTGCTAGGTATGCGAAGGGTTTTGCCTTGACACTGTACCCGCACTCGTCTTATAGTTACTTTACTTCCAAGGTATTCCTGGCTTCAATTCCCTGCGGGTGCTAGGTATGCGAAGGGTTTTGCCTTGACACTATACCCGCACTCGTCTTATAGTTACTTTACTTCCAAGGTATTCCTGGCTTCAATTCCCTGCGGGTGCTAAGTATGTGAAGGGTTTTTCCTTGACACTGTACTCGCACCCGTCTTATGGTTACTTGGTTGCCGAGGTATTCTTGGCTTCAATTCCCTGCAGGTGCTAAGTATGTGAAGGGTTTTGTCTTAACACTGTACTAGCACCTGTCTTATAGTTTCTTGGTTTCCAAGGTAAGGGGTATTTTCCCGCTTACTTTTGAATCTTTTTGAAATTTGAAGAGTTGGTGAAAGGATAAGAACAGTCCAAACTGTTGAAACGTCGTCCGACGGTTTCTTCTGACAGTGTTAGGACGTGCAGGAAGTTATGGCGACGTGACAGTATATGGTCATTCCAGGCGCTTTTTCAGGCGCGTGGGCGCGATTTTTCGGGCGCGTGGCCGCGAAATTAATGGCACGCGTCCTTTCAACAGCTGTTGCCAGCTTGCACTTTGCCACGTGTCATAGTTTCATTGCACATGCGATTTCTCTCTCTTCCGCATTAAATTCATTGCATTAATTGCTATGAGTATATAAAGTGGGAGAGGGTCCTTTGTAATCCACACTTTCACTTCTCTCTTCATCTTCTGAACGATTTCCGGCGAATACTCACTATTCCGTCGAGCATTCTTCTGAAATCGCTTCTGTTCATCCGAAACATGTCTTCTACCCGTGATTTTGAGGCCACTGCCGAGGAGTCGGAGTTGTTCGTTGAGAACCCGACGTCGACGTCCGAAAAGGACGACAAGAGCACTGCTGGCGAGTGCCAGTGTGCTCTTCCGGCCGAGCTTTTTCAGTACATCGTCCGGAAGTTCATGCTCGAGTCGTTCGAGCCTGAGTTTCCGGGGCCACACCAGACGGTGTACGATGCCCCCAAGGGCAAAATAGGGGTGTACGCTGCATTCTTCGTTTATGGGAATCTCAGGTTCCCATTGACGAAGTTTGTATACCGTGTCTTGGAGAGGCACGATGTGCATCTGACGGAGGTACACCCGATGGCGATCGCCAAGATCCGCCACTTTGAGTGGGTGTGCCTCATTCTGGGCGTGGAGCCCCACGTAGATCGGTTGATGACCTTCTACTCCTGGAGGTGTATCCAGGGGTGGTACACTTTGGTCAATCGGATCAAGGGGTTGAAGATCTGCGCTACCGAGCGCAGTCTTCGGTCGTGGAAGCGGGAGTTTTTTTATATCTCCGCTCGCGTCGTCCCCCTTGCGATGACCTTTAAGAATGGGAGAGCACTCCCCGCCCTTCATGCCCTCAACCACCAGGAGGCGGAGTGGTTCGCCAAGATCTCCCAGATTCAGACTCCGGTGTACCGCTTTGCGGAGTCTGGGATGGTGATGCTTGGGATGAGCCGGGTGTGGAAGGAGGCGTCCCAGATTCCTATCGTCCTCGAATACGGTTTGAACTCTGTCCCTTACGGTATGCTCTATCTTCTTTGTTGATATAGGTTTTTCTTCTAACTGTTTCTTCTTTTTATTTCAGAGGGAAACGATTTGCAGTCTCTCCTGCAGCCGCGGGAGAGTGATGGTCCCGCCCGGATGGGTACTCGTGCTCTCGATGAGATCGGTTTGTGGAGGTCTACCCGCCAGGCCACCCTATTCTGAGCGCCACGCGGCCAGGTAAGGAGTTATTCAACCCTCGACCTCTCAATGCTGAAACCTCTGCTGGAATTCCTCTAATCTTGTCATCTTCTGATGAGGAATCCGCAGATGGTCCTCCGTTGGTGCGGAAAAAGAAGGCTGCCGGCGGGAAGGGGAAGGCGAAGGTTGCCTCCACTGCCGATCCGGTGCATCGATCTGATTCAGAGACCGAAAGCGAGGAGGTGGCGGGGAACCCTGGTGGGGATAAGACCACTGCTCCGGAGGCTGAGACGACTGTCCCCTCCGAGCAGCCCAGGACGACGACGGTGAGCGGCGTGAAGAGGCCGGCTCCATCGGGTTCGTCCCCGCCTGTTCGCACTTTTAGGCTCAAGAAAACCCGTAAGTACAAACTTCCTTCACTTTTAACTTCATATCTTTCCGCCATTATACTTATATCTTCTTTGTACAGGCGTGGATGCTACCGCATTCCAGGGTGGAGCAGGGAGGAGCACCTCCGGACCCATGACGGTAGGCTTGGTCAACCTACCTGAGGCGGTGACCCAGGCGACTGCGCCTGCTTCAGTTGGTTCAGTTGCTCACCCAGTTGAGCCAACTGTTCCAACTGTGATTACATCTCCGCCGGCTGTCAGTGCCATATTTACTGAATCTTTCACTGAGCCGGCGGTGACTATTTCTGCGGGCTTACTCCGCAGCGGCGACCACGGTTGTGAGTTCACCTCCGGTGAGTTCACCTCCGTTGGTTTCTACCGCAGCGGCCTCCATGCCTCCTCCGACGTCGGCAACTGCGGCCGATCCTTCAGGTATGCTTGGGGCTTCTCGCCAACCTCTGCCTCATTCCCATCTGCCTGACCTCTTGGATGGATTTCCCTTGGGTTCAGGTGATGGGTTTGGCGGCTATCGGCCTGTTGTCGACCCTACAGGTGCGTAGGGTTCTTTTGGCCTTTTTTTTTTATATATCATGTTTTCCTAACTGCTTTTTGTTTTTTGCAGTGTCGTATTCCAATGAAGTGTATGTTCCACGATGGAACATCCGCCGAGGAACAACCCTTCGCACGCCTGTGGAGTGCGTGGAGTGGGCTTGTCACGCAGCTCCCAGTGGTGCGTTGGGGGAAGCAATGGCTAGCTACCAGGAGGGTAGGCTAACCAATGAGCTTCGGATTCTCCTGGCCCGGATGCAGCCGCGCGTCGAGCTGCTTTGTCGTGAAAACGACAAGTTAAAAGCAGCTCGTATCCAAGAAGCAGCTCAGGCGCGGGCTGTCCGGGAGGAGAACAAGAGGCTTACCGCAGTGGCTGCGGAAAAGGAGAAGGCCTTCAAGGCCCTCGAGGTTGAAGTTCAGGCCCAGCTCGAGGCCCGTTCTAAGGCTGCCCAAGCTGTCAACGAACAGCTTCGGCTGGCTAAGGAAACTGCAAGGAACGCAACTGAGAGGGCCACCAAGGCTGAAGCTATTGCTGAGCCTCTACGCATTGAGAACGAGGAGCTTAAAGCCAAGCTAGAGGGGCTCCAGCAGGCTCATGATGCCTTGGCTATGAAAGACGCCAAGAAGCTCCAAGAGATCTTGGACCAGAGGGGCGTGCTTGACCACACTGAGCGGAAGCTAAAGGGCGTTGAAGAGGCTGTTGCTAAGGAAGTGTTGCTCGCCAACCTTAACAAAAGTGAAGCCGAACGCGCCTGTAATCAAGCTCAAGCCGCCCTCCAGGAGGCTCTGGTTGCCAAGGAATGGCTTCTTCGAGTAGCGTTGTCTCAGGTATGCGTAATTTCATATCTTTACACTTTTCTTTGTACATAGAAAAGGTTCTGACACTTGTATTTTTTCTTGTAGGTTGTGCATCGAGTCTTCACGGACACATCATACGACGATGCCATGAGCGCAGCCCTCAACGCTTCTCATGAGGATGGGGAAAAGGCCGGCTTCCTGCTTGGTCTAGGGTTCGTTGAGAAAGGCATCCCGCCTTCCAACTTCCCTTTGTATGATGTGGATACTGAAGCTGTTTATGACCAAGCAGTGAACCAGTATGCTGCCTTCCCGCATCCGGTGGTGGAGAAGGTGAATGAAGTTGCCGCTGCTGATGATGGGCTGGCTATCCTTAAAGCTTTCCTTGAACCGCCACACTCTATTGATGGTGCGGGTCCAAGTGGAAGTGGTCCTGAAGCTTGATCCTGAAGATCCCTTTCCACCATTAGAGTAGATTTTTATTTTTGTATAGCTTCTTTTGTATGCGGGTATGTACCCAGCAATCTTTGTAATATTTGAATTTCGATAGAATAAAGATTATTTGCTAATGCCTTGTCTTGTTTATTTCACGCATATTTTGATTTAACTTAGCAATTTCTTTAGTACTTAGATAAGTTAACTTTTCAACGTGGCAGATAATAAGTTAAAGTTTTGCGTCCTTTTTCGTGAATGTGCGGATAAGACCGTCACTTGCACTCAGTAGGATGGCTAAACTTTACCTATATCTGACCTGCGTGGAAGTTTTCCTCATCTTTTCCTTTGAAATTTTCTAAGTGTTTAGAATAAGTTAACCTTTGAACGTGGTAGATAATAGGTTGAAGTTTTGCTTCCTCGTTCGTGATTGTGCGGATAAGACCGTCACTTGCACTTAGTAGGATGGTTAACCTTTACCTACATCTGACCTGCGTGTAGGTTTTCCTCATCCTTCTGTTAGAATTTTTCTAAGTATTTTGAATAAGTTAACCGTTCGACGCGTGGTTGTCAATAGGTTAGTTCGGTTTCTTCTATCATGATTTGTGCGGTTAGGACCGGCACTTTCATTTAGTGGGATCACCAAACTTTACCTATGACTGACCTGCGTGAAGGTTTGTCGTTTTTTGTGTTTATGCGGGTTTTTCTGCCTTCCACAAGCAACGATTTCTTTACACTTATTTATGCGGTGAAAACCGGCATCAGTGTTGAATAAATTAACCGTTCGACGTGCGGTTGTCAATAGGTTAGTTCAGTTTATCATGATTTGTGCGGTTAGGACCGGCACTTTCATTTAGTGGGATCACCAAACTTTACCTATGACTGACCTGCGTGAAGGTTTGTCGTTTTTTGTGTTTATGCGGGTTTTGCCGCCTTCCACAAGTAACGACTTCTTTCCCCACTTATGTATGCGGTGAAGACCGGCATCTCAGTGTGGAAAGTTCATAAGTATAAATGTAAGATCATTAGTATCAATGTTCTAAGGAGAATCATTTCCATTAGAAGTGGCTCTGGGCCTTTTCTTTACAAGTTTGGAATTGATCTATATGCAAACTGTGTAATTGAGCTCCCTTCCATGTTGTTGGGATGGGAGTGCCATCGAGCCGATATGCACCTGGTTCGGGATCTCGTTGTTTACGCAGTATGTAGTCTCCACCATTGAAGCTGCAATTTTATTGTGTTTTCCCCAACTGGGGTTCTACACGCATCAGCCTGCTCAGCGTTCGTTACGCCACGAGGTGCGCGAGCGTCCCATCTCTGACAAATGCTTCGACGATGTCCTTCACGTCTGTGCATTCTTCAGTGTTGTGGCCTTTTGTCCTGTGAAAGTCACAGTATTTGATCCGATCGGCATTGTGACGATGTCGGATTATTGGAGTCTTTGGCCATGGGAGATTCTCAGTGGCGAATATCTCGGTGACGCTTTTGGTGAGTGGCGTCCATCTGGAGTTCTGGTTCGACTGTACGTTATCCCTTCCGCCTAACCGATGTTGCAAGCCGGATGAGGTGTCAAAGTTTACCCTTGACTGCCAAATGCTTAGCTTCCGCTTTTTGTTTAGCCGGGCGGTAAGGACGTTGTCTTCTCTTGTTTTCTGGGTGTAGAGGTTTGTGCTCTGTGGGAGATCTCTACCCAGTTGCTTCTCCGTTTCCGCAAAGCGTTTAGCTGCTGTCATGATGGCATCCCATGTGGATGGCATGCCATCTTTACCCGTTAAGGTGCGGGAAAGCTCTGGGTCATTCGCGCCCTGGATGAAAGCAGCGCGAACAAGATCTTCGCTAATATTACCCAGACTTAGCTTCTTTGAGTTGAAGCGAGTGATGAAGTCTGGCAAAGATTCATCTTCCTCTCGAATGCAATTGAGGATTGTCCATTGCTCTTCGGTATATTTTCTTTGCTGGCTGAAGTGTTGGCTAAACTTCTGCTGGAAGTCAGCCCAATCGTAGATGTGGTGGACCGGTAGACGATCGAACCACGCTCTAGCTGCCCCAACAAGCGTCATTTGGAACATGTAACACCACGTAGGTTCCGTCCAACTACTGACGGTTGCCCCCGCTATGAACCTGTTCAAATGATCGTCTGGATCAGATATACCATCGTAAGTGCCGATGTTGGACATCTGTTTGGCACTTTTTGGGGCGATTGCTTCCGCAATGTCCCTTGCAAATTTGGACGTTCCCGCCTTTGCAGCAGTTGGTGTAAATGTTTTGGAGAAGTCACGTGGGTTTCCACCCGCGTTTTTTGGTTTGAAGGTTTCTCCAAAACGCCTTCTCGGTTGGGAGTCCGTTTCCTTACGCTTCTCTTTCGCCCTATGACGAGGGTTTGCGTCACTATCGGATTCCTCCGAATCATCGTCCGAGTACTGTATGAATTCATCAGCCTGTTGGAGTGAACGTAAGCGTTCATCCAACTCAGCTTGGAATTCTTTTTGACGTGCTTCCGCCCACGCTTTAACTTCATCGAGTGTTTGGCGGGGGAACCTCGTTCGTTGTCTCTCTAACTGGGTATCGGTGTATCCCAGTGAGCGATTTACTGCACTTGCCCCAGCTTGGGTAACCGGGGTAGTGTTCGTAAAATTTACTGCACTTGCCCCGGCTTGGGTAACCGGGGTAGTGTTCGTAAGAACTGTGTAGTCGCCGGTATTCCCCCCAGTAGCTGGGGTTGTGGTTACCGGAGTTTCTTTAACCATCTTTCCAGAAGTTTCGAGAAAACTGAAAAGGAATTAAGTTATAGCTTTTTTGCACGGATGGCGCCAATGAAGAAACACTAATCGACCCCGGGCAGATTACGGGTAATCTGGGGGTTAAATAGATGTTTCCCACGAAGGGTTAGACCCGGAAAAGATGGTTCTTCTGATAACCTGCAAAACAGACACCGTGAGCTCGTCACTGAGAAGGGGGGGTACCTCCTTGTGACCACCATCCGGCGTGAGAATCAGACTAGATTGCTCTTGAATATAAGTGTATATTAAGAGATTGCTATAGCAGATATCAGGTATAAGATATAAGATATAAGATGAGATGATAAGATGATGTACCATTCCAAGGTGTTGGAGTATTTATAGCCGAAGGTAGGTTTCCAAGAAGGTACAGCCGGCTGAATAGTGTTCCTGTTCTGCCAACTGTGGGCTACGCACATGCCATGCTGGTAGTTGGTGGGTAGGCAGCGGCTGATAGTGACCAGGCCGGCTGTGTACTATTCCTGTTCCACCAACTGCAGGCTATGCACGTCCTCCGACAGGTTGGTGAGTAGGCAGCGGCTAATAGTGACATACAGTACAAGAGCGTGCTGCTCGTCATACTGTTGTCAGTGAGCTGTCGTATCTTTGGTCAGATCTTTTGTCCATACCTCGTCAGGTACAGTATAAAAGATCCTACAGTATCGTACGGACTGGCTCATTTGGGCGGGAGTTCTCCCGGCTTTGTGCGGGAGAGTTCCCGGCTTTGCTCATTCCTTCTTCAGGTGACATTACTGAATTATTATGAGTTAAGTGCCTTGTGCGTGTAGCTTTGCTGCGCAGGTATCCTTCCCTGATGGCTTGTATCCGCAGCTGCGGGAACAGGCAGAGTACTTCACCATTGGGAGGCTTTTCCTGCGGGAACAGCTTGCGTACTGCGCGTAAGGACGTCACGTCTCTGAGCATGGTGGGTCCTGCGGATCCAGTTGGTCTCGGCGCCGACGTCCCTTTTAAGTTAAGTCTTGCGGGTTCAACCGCGCAGACGTCCGTTAAGGAGTCTTGTGGGTTCAACTGCGCAGACGTCCCGTTTTCAAGGTGAGTCTTGCGGGTCCAACTGGGCTCTGCTGGGACCTGCTTCTTCAGATGGTTTGTTGGATTGTTCATTAACATATTTAGAGCGTTGTGTTAAATGTATCCGTCATTGAATTACTAACCCTAAAACAAGAAAGATCCTTATATAGATAATTATTTTAGGCAGTTAACAGTTTTATTAACTTCAAAAGTCAGTCTTTAAGAACTGTATTCATATCATAACAATTAATTTGATGTTGTAGGGAATCTTATTACCATTGCTTATATCAATTACAACAACACAATGGAGGATGAACCAAACAACTACCAAATTCATAATTTTTGCTTCGGCAAACAGCAAGGCAATCACCAATTTCAGCACAAGTACCTAGACATACAATAGCTGTATATAAAGCAATCAATTAGTATATTTCACAATTGTAATGTTTATGGAATATTAAATAAACTGCACATACCATCAGATGGAATAAATGTAATGACAAAAAGCAGAAGCGTAAGAAGCGTCAACACAAGTGAGCTTTTCGAAGTGAAAGCCATAATAATTTGATGTTTGATATTTCTTGATATTATTTTAGTATAGAGATAATAGTTGGCGCAGTCGTAAAACTTCTTAAATAGCCACAAATATATTTTAATACAAAAAACATATCTACCTTTTTTTATTTAATACAAAAGATACACCTTCTACCTATAATATTAAAGCAAAAAACCATTTTTTCCACATGTTGATGATGAGAATTGAACTTACTATCAGTACCTTGTTTTAAAATGTTTGTGGCTTACAAACTTAAATAAGATGAATTAATGTTAGCGTTCTTTTTTTTCTTAATTGGTATAGATTCACAACATTCTATTTTGATTTTTTTACAAATACAAATTATTCTTACTAATCTATGTATTTTAGTAAATTATTTATATCTTATAAATCTATAAGATATACTGTCATGTATATTATTAATTTTTAACTTTTTTGTTTTAATCTTTTAACCACATGTATATCATACATGATATGCCATTATTAATATATATTCAATACAAAAGATATTACATCAATATGATATGTCTTCGTTAAAAACTTATTATGAAATTTAATTTGTTCCTATATATGTTGAAGCAACGAGTTATTTTTTTTCCTTTTTAGTAAGAGAATGCCGTTAATAAAAGATCCTATAATATGATGTTTTATAAACTTTTTACCAAAATAGTGTAGATGATTAATAGGCTTTAGCTCAACTAGTATTAGAGGGCAATTGAAAGTTGAGCTGAAAGCCGCAAGATCTTAAGTTCGAATATAATCTTAACCGGTTTTTACCTTTGTGTGCCTTTGGGCCAAACGATAGCAGGCGTTCAAGTAGGCGAAGTGCCAATGGATCATCATTAGAAAATTTGTGTGTAAAAGGAATAGGCAGTTTCTTACACATATTATTAAGATATCTCCTACCTTTCTCATTTCGAATCTGCATCGCCAACATGCTTTTAATGCTAATATAATACTTCTTTCAATTTGTTTTCAACTAGTAATGTGACCCCGTGTTGCGAAGGAGGGGTATCGATTTGAATGTTTTCAAATTCAATAAAAAAGCTTGTTGGGGTGATCCGTTTGACAACAAATTTTAACCATTAATAATAAAAATACCTTCACAACAACATTAACATTACCTTTAAAACTAAAGTGTTTTAAAGCACATTGAAATCGGTTGAATATCATCATCAAAAAAATCAAGAGAACAACACAATCAAATCTTCAAATCACAATATTTCTAATCATTCTTTACACCTACATCATACACAGAACCACAAACTAACTTTTGTATGACAATTTCGATCATTCAACTTGGTATTCAATTAGTGTAAGTCTAATAGCAACAAATCAAGCATGGTTCAGTTTACACAAACAAATCAAAATATAAACATGTGCAAGATAAAGAGGCTCAGGTCCGGTAAACAACTGCTATATATCTTGCCACGCTAGAATTCTGAGCATCATTAGAACCATAAACCATAGAGAGCAATGACATATTTAATTCATCAACAAACATTGCCATTCACCATCCACCATCGACTCGCTTCTTCGACAACCAAGACCATCGTAAGCTGGAGACAGACAAACATACACTCCTAGTCACGTTCCTTCACACCTCACTGGATTTATGACAACCGGTTGAGCCTAAAGTTACTAAATTGAACCCGCTAACATCAAATACCCCACTAGACCACCCCACGACAGTGGTGAGAAATAATTGGTGGTGGCGAAGCGATAACGATACTGTTAAGCACATCCTCTGCCACCACTACGCCAACCACTCCACCACCACCAAAGGTTCCATATCAGAACCCGACAACCACCACCACTCCACCGCCACCAACGTTTCCACATCGAACGCACCAACACACTTACTAAGCATGAGATACAACGCCACCAAACAAACTGACATCGATGGCCATACAACAACCGTAACCCATCCACAAACCACCAACACACAGTGATCGTCTGCTGTCACCATTGACGGGCTGGTGGTGGTAGCAACCAATACAAACGCCGCCTAGGGTTGCCAAATTGAACTCGGCAACGTTAAACCAAGAATATTTTTTTGAAATGGTGTTTATTAATAAAAAAAAATAGGTTAACAGTAAAGTAAAAAAAAGGTTTTTGGTGTATCCGCTATTGAGAATAGCGGATTAGGAGGAAAATGAATTTGGATTCGTCATTAAGAAGGACAGATCACCTGCAACACCTGACAATCCTACAATCTGCTATTGAGAATAGCGAATTAGGACAAAAGTTAAGTTAACCCCTTTAGGCGCCAAGTTAGCCCAGTTAAAAAAATCAAACAACCAAACTAACCAAACTTTGGATTCTACCCCAACTAACCTAACTTTGGATTCTACCACCTTAATGTACACTGTAAAACTCATAACATCTGCCAATTTCACATTCAAAAACCGCCCTACTACATAGCCATTCACATGCAAATCTCATAACATCTGCAAAGCTCCATAATTCATCTCCCATTCCACATACAAAGTTGCCATAGATTCCCTGCCAAATCGCCAATTCACAAGATGATAAGGGTGTCATAGATTCTCAATGAATTCACAAGTTGATAAAGATGATAAACCTTATAATCTACTAAGCTGCCATGAGCTGTCCATGATCTGCCACCATGAAGAAGACGAAGACCAAAAAAAAATTTATATTTTCCTAATCCGTTATTCTTAATAGCGGATTATGTTTTTTTTTTAAATTATTTATTCCAAATCCGTTTTTCATAACGGCGGATTAGGTTTTATATTTAAAACCCTAATTTTGTTGATAATATTTTGACGATGTTGAAAGTAAGCATGTTGGGAGGAAATCATGTCAGATATGATTCTTTTACATATAAATGGATACAAACATGTAACTTGAACTTTTATTATCTTCTACCTTTATATATTAACTTTTATTGTAATATTAAGTATATTATAATAAATAAAATTAAAATTCAAAAAAAAATATATAATATTATAAACAAATAATGTAAAATAACCCCCGTAATACGGGGGATAAAAGCTAGTGTGTGTGTGTGTGTATAGGGGAGGGTTATCCTAAAAACAAGTAGTTTCGTAGGAAGACTAGGAATAAATCATAGCTATTAGATCATATCAATTAATGGTTGAGATTTAAAATTACAAAAAAACCGTCATAGTTTTCTACGATTACTCTTTCACCATTACAACCGACGTAGTTTCCTATAATTGTTCTTTCACTATAGGTTTTAATGCCAAATGTTAAAATTCTATTGGTTCTTACCATTCCTAGGAAACAACTTCTTTTTATTTGAACCATTTTCTATATATATATATATATATATATATATATATATATATATATATATATATATATATATATATATATATAGCCTAGTCAATTATTTTGTATATGCTTTCGTTAATTAATAAGTAGACCTTAGTGAACAGAACCATAAATCCATAATTTAGTTTCCCGCAAATAATATTACAACAATGAGCTCTAGTGTTGGAGAAGATGAAATATCCAAGTTAGTAGTGTATCATTACATTATGAAGATGAAGATGGTGCTAATAATAGTATAATAAACCAAATGACCAAATATCCCTTTTGTGTCTACTTTTTTAAGACTTAAGACGATATAGATGGTGATGATACTAATAGTGTGGGAAATACATAGAGTGATGTATATCTAGTATGATTCATTTCTAGCTTCCAGTAAACATCCACAAGTTGTTCCTGAGATGTAAGAACAAGAAATGGACGATGATGATGTTGTGAAAAAAAGAAGTGACGAAGTGTCCATTTAGGCTTTGGGTATCTAGTATTTCACATGATAATTCGTTGTAAATAATAAACTTAGACGAGAAGCACAGATGCCCGGGAAAGTTTTGTTTGGGTTCTCTTGTTATATTATTGTATTGCACAACGATATTTCAAACAAATAGTCGAGAAATATGAAATTAGCTTAGCGGGGATGCAAGGAGTATAATAGGAAGCATATGATATCAAACATTTACCTTCGAAATATAGGAGAGTGTCAGGTAGACTAAGTTTAAAGAAGAAAACATAAACATAACTCGAAGGATGAACTTTGATAAAAATAAACGTAACTTATAAAAATTGTCAAGAAAATACGCACCATGTTAGGTCTAGTTACTTCACGAGACATGCGAATATGCGATGACAATAAACCCAAACGCAAGTGCTAGTAAGGACGCCCTCATCCCTTCTAGTTAGGATAAGTTGTCCTTGAATAAATATATTTGTATATATTAATGTATATTTTACTTTACAAAAAAACTATAACAAATTTTGTAATCTTTTAAGTTTCATAATTATTATACATTAATTTTGAGAAGTTATTTTATAGTATTACTTCTAGAAAAATAGTAAATATATTTAACGTTGTATTAGTAACCAATGTATTCATAGACTCTCTAAGCAACGTTTTTGGTGAAAATCTGTCAATGAAATAATAAATAAAAAAGACGTTATCGGTAATCTTTAGGTGATACCCATGTCTGACAATGAAGTGTATTAATGTGTCCGTCTTGATCATGATCATAATTACGGATTGTGTTGCAGTGCACGATTTGTAGTGATAGGCTTTTACATTATTTGTTTACATAGTTGAATAATATATACTGGAACTCAGGTAGCCCGAAACGCCTTTTGACCTGAACCATTCATATTACCCATGAGCATGGTCATCCCCTTAATTATTCGCAAATGGGTTAAATGAAGAAAAATAAAGTGTAAATGAAATGGTTAAAATGAGTTATCAATCGCCACATGCTATCAAAATTCATGAAGTAAAATGCATTATGAAATTATATATAATCGCAATTCTATATAGAACAACATTAAGACTTTCTCAAACTACTACTCAACAAAAAATAGAGCTCCGGCTTTGGCTCATCGGATAAAGATTAAAGTAGGTTTCCTTATTCTGAAAGGAGGTTTGATGGTGTGCTCATATCGTATGTACAAAAGAAACTATTATCCTATATATAAAAGGAAAACGAAATTCTACAATAGCAGTTTCCTTTGTGCATATTTAGCCCAACTGAATGTATATGTTGGCCTATTAAATCCCTGTTTTTTCATCTGTGTATGCCAAGTGTTATTATAGAGTATTTTGGACTTTTGCCACGTAACATACCATTGCAGTTTTAAGTTTTACATTTGAAATCCTAGTTTTTATGTTTCGATTTCACATAGATTCCGACGAACAAACGAGGAAGAAAGGTTTTAATTCTTGACAATATCTTGACCTCCTAATTAGCTCAAAACACTTCTATAAAAAAATAGCAAACTCAACCAGTTATGGTGTAACAAACACGGCGCAATGGGCCGTAAAACATCTAAAACAAAGTGTTAGGGAGTTGGGACTACAAAGTAAATCACATTTAATTTTACCTTTAAACTGGTATAAGCCAAAAGCTGTACTTACCAATTCGGCCCAATAGTGCTACTCAAACCGACTTAACTGGATCAAAACACACCTAATTATGATACTAACATATTTTCATAAAACACAAGTTTTTTGATGTAATTATATATGATGTTTTTAAAGTACCATTTCAAAAAAACATGACATTTTACAAGTGACGAAAAGAACTATATGCATGAAACTATGAAAGTGCCCAGTTTATAATATTTGTAGAAACCACACTATGATACTAACATATTTGTTGCAGATGATATCATTAACGTGTGTGAGTTATGATACTAATAAATTTGTTGCAGATAATATCATTAACGTGTGTAAATTACCTTTTGGTAACTTAAAATAATCAAAAGCGACAACAGCTAAAAGAATGAGTGTCATGGCACATAAAATAAAAAAAATAAGATGTCAGAAGTGGGATTTGAACCCACGCCCTCTCTCGAAGACCAGAACTTGAGTCTGGCGCCTTAGACCACTCGGCCATCCTGACTTTGTGTTGACTAAATATTCCATAAATTACTCATGTCACTGAACACACATATCGTGGAGTTGGCCTTGGAAAATGAGTCCGGTGACAGAGGAGAAATGAGCCCAAATAGGAAGGAAAATATGCTTTCCTTTGAATGGTAAGCATATATGATTTTGTGTGGCAGATGTTTGTATGACAATCAATTTGCATGAAAAGAAGCTTTTGGTGAAGTGTAGCATGCAACAAGTACATGACCAAATTTGCATGAATATATGCTTTCCATTTGAGGGTTCAGGTCTGCACGTTTTATGTTCTTCGTATCAACAAGATCAAAATCTATATGTCTTTTATTTTTAATTCATGAGGACCATCGATCTATAACTATATCTATATATCTATATACTATAGTACTATAATAGATACATTGCCTCAATTTCAACCTTTTGAGAAATGTGAGTTTCATACTTTGATTATTCAATATTTTCATTTTATATGCATAATGTGCTAACATAATCTTTGATTTGCTTATAGTTCCATTTGGTTATGCAACTGATCAGACAACAGCTTCAAGTCGGCATATCAAGAGGGCTCGTGAGGTTGGACCAGCGTTTGCACATCAAAAGTTTTAAAGATGGTGGATGGTTGTGTTTCTATACACATAACCAAAGTTGTTGATCACTAACATTAAACTCAAATTTTGGAAAAAATTTCCGTTTTGAGTGAGAGTATGGATCGATATAGGATTATTTTTACGGTTTCACTTTTCTGAAATATAAAATTGCTCAATATAATTCATGATCCACCAATTTTATATTAGGAAAATTTCAGTTTATGCCCCAAATAAGCCCATAGATGAGCTCCTACACGAGTCATGTTAGCAATATTCCAACTCAAGACGAACATGATGCAAATTCGTTTAACCTGAATTGTTTTTATTTTTTATTTTTCTTTCATGTATTAATACTTTAAAACTATAACTTTAAAATAAAAAATATCAAATGTGTAAAAATCATTTATATTTTTATAATAAATATATTTTTATAATAAAATTCATATCAATTTCTCATTTAAATTTTATGTTCGTGTGTTGTGTTAAAAATTCACAACCAAATTTAGGCCCTCATGAAACACAAATTACCATGCATCTTAAGACTTAAATAGTAAAATATATTATACAAGCATGCATCATCGAAAGCATTACAATCTAGT
The DNA here is from genome assembly GCF_021521415.1 of Bidens hawaiensis. Classification (NCBI taxonomy): domain Eukaryota; kingdom Viridiplantae; phylum Streptophyta; class Magnoliopsida; order Asterales; family Asteraceae; genus Bidens; species Bidens hawaiensis. The sequence goes on from NW_027496774.1 coordinate 18,135, forward strand.
CTTGATTAAGTAAACACTACTACGCACACTAGCACTTCATAAACTCAAAACGATTAAGTTCAACAAAAAGATTAGTACGGTCATTAAGATCTTATGCTACCTACGCTTGATCCCAGCCCTTCATTATAATCTTTGACCCTGCACACAATCAACATACCTTTTATAACCCTATCAAACACAACACACCAAAACATACACAAGGAACACACATAGGGAAGCAATTTATCATATACATTGTTTAATAACTTACCAAAAACTTTCTTGAAATACCTTTTGTTGCTTAATAAAGGGATTGTTTGACCAGAAAAAAGTCAACAAACCCTTCTTGAATATGTGTTTTCGAAGTGCTTATCAATCATCAGTATCACATAATCAGTTGTTTGAACTAAAACTAGTTCGGTAGTTTTACATGTATTTATCTTGACTCTAAATAATCAAAATCATATGCTTGTAAACAAACTGATCATTTAGTAAAACGTTCGGCGACAAATTTGTTTATTTAATAAAAAAACGATTTAGTTAAAAGAACAAACACAACACATGTCCTGTTTGTTTATTTGCTTGCTTTCATTCGTTTATATTTTATTTAAATTTATTTAAAATTTAACAATAGCGGGTCTAGCCTACGGTTGGTTAACCAATGTTTTAAAAACCGGTTTTTTACTCGTACCGGATTAAGCTAAAAAATGGTACAACCTATTGAACCGGGTATACCGAGAGATTCAACCGGTTAAATAGTTTACCTTATAATTTCCTATAAATACAACTTTTAACTTCAAAAATAACCCAAAAATAAGTGATCCCATAACAAAAAAATAACCCAAAAGTAACCCATATTAAAAAAATATATATAAAAGCACTCAATTTTAAACAAAAAGTTCTAAAATTTATTCGTTTGAACGTTAATTGTTCGGTTCAAATTGATTTGAAGATATATTAAAATTAATTTGAAGATATATGGGCTGCAAAAATCAAAATTTCCCAGACTTAAAACCGGTTTGCTAGTAAAAACCGGTATTAAAAAAAACCGCATGTACGATGTTCTAGCAAACCAGCTTGCTGTGCGAAATCCGGTTCAACTGACCGTTTTGAACCGGTTTTTAAAACAGTGTGGTGAACTACGTCACTAGTGCATTTTTTTTCCTTTCATTTTACTCATGTATATATACAAATAATTTTTAACCTAAAACAAAAAAAAAACTAATGTGTCGTACCTCTCGACTTTTCTTCAAATCTATTAGTTAAGGATTAAAAAAACATAATAATACCTTATTTGTCGGAATAGACCCAAACACCATCCTTCCATTCTTGATGAAGTCTCAACATGTTAAACGGGAAAACAGTCTTTTTACCCAACTTCTCAAAATGCACCAAGTACTCATCCGACTCCATTTTTTCAATAATCTTGCCAACCCACCACCCGTCGTTATCAAAAGCATCAACAACCTTGGACAAACGGAAGCCAGTGACGTTAAACTCCCTTGGTTGTGGTCGGATTACATCAGTGGATAGGATCTCTCTCAAGGGCCCAGAGTTGTCGTCTTGAACAAGGGTCCTGTACTGGATTATGTACTCGTTGCTAGTGATCCGAGAGATGATGTTTGCTGGGTAGTATGAACCCTTGAAACCATCTCCCTTCTTTGCAACTTCCACTCGATCACCTCTTTCATAAGCCATTATTATTTTTTGCTTTTGCTGTTGATATATAGATTTATGTATAGTGAAACCCTTGTTTCACTAGTTAGGAATATATATATAACTGGTTAGCTATGAAAATGAATATTTTGACAACCAGACACGTCATCCGGAACTTCACTGTTTGGGTCAATTTTAGAAAATTGAGCACGTAGCACATAACAAAGGGACGTTCATTTTTTGATATATTAATTTTTGTAATTGAATATATATATATATATATATATATATATATAGCTTTTTTTATATGTATACGAACATTTGAGCTTGATGGGCATTTGGGTTTCTAGTTTTTATTTATTCTATTAGCGGAAAGGAGTAAAATGATCATTAAACGTGGCTTTAACAAAAGTTTAAGAGCCTTGGCTGTTGGATTAATTTCTATTCAGGGTCACAAGTCGATGAACCGGGACTAAGAGGTTTTAACAAATCGGTTAAAGTCTAAGGGGTATTATGAAACATTCTTCTATATGCTTGGTGGCCAAGTTCATCTTATTACCCAAGTTGACCTTGTTGCCCAAGTTCACCTTGGTGGCCAAGTTGAGTGGTGACCACATATTTTGTTTGGTGACCAAGTTAGGTTACTAGTATAAATACATGTACAAAGTTAGTGTTGGACACAACAACAACAAGCACAACAATCACCACCATCACTACCAAAGTTATTGTAATCAGTTTTTTGAGTTATATTTTCTGATGATAATATAAGTCGGTTATTTATAAGTTGTACGTTAATTATCGTTTATCATTCTTGATTGGCAAGTAATAAATTAGGCGAATCTATGTTTCTTTTTAAAATGAAATATCAAAATCATAAAATATACGTACATACTACATTACACAAGAACCATGTAGAGTGTACTCTTATTTAAATGTATCCCACCATTGGATTACTGACCCTAAAACAAGAAAGACCCTTATACATATAATTATTTTAGGCACTCTACAGTTTTATTAACATAGAAAGTCTTTAAGCCTGTTTTCATATCATAACAATTAATTTGATGTTGTAGGGAATCTTATTACCATTGCTTATATCAATTACAACAACACAATGGAGGATAAACGTCACAACTAGCAAATTCAAAATTTTTGCTTCGGCAAACAGCAAAGCAATTACCAATTCAGCACAAGGACCTAGGCATACAGTAGCTGTATATAAAACAATCAATTAGTATATTTCACAAATGTAATGTTTTATGGAATATTAAATAAATTTCACATGCCATCGGATGGAACAAACGTAATGACAAAAAATAGAAACATAAGAAGTATCAACACATGATAACTTTTCGAAGTGAAAGCCATAATGATTTGGTGTTTGATATTTCTTGATATTATTTTAGTATAGAGATGATAGTTGGTATGGTTGTAAAACTTCTTAAATAGCCACAAATATATATTTAATATAAAAGATATCTACCTTTTTGTGTTTAATACAAAAAGTATATCTACATTTTTGTATTTAATATAAAAGGTATCCACCTTCTGCCTATAATATTAAAGCAAAAAACCATTTTTCCACATGTTGTTGGTGGTGAGAATCAAAGTTACTATCACTATCTTATTTTAAAATATTTATGGCTTACCAACTTAATTAAAATTAATTAATGTTAGCATTCTCTTTTTTCTTAATTGGTATAAATTCACAATATTTCATTTTAATTTTTTTTCAAATACAAATTATTCTTACTAATCTATGTATTTTAGAAAATTATTTATATCGTATGAATCCATAAGATATGTTATCATATATATTATTAATTTTAACTTTTTTGTTTTAATTATTTAACTACATGTATATCATACATACTGGCTTTATCCTAATATTACATTAACTAGTTTTATAGCCCGTGTAACACACAAGACTATACAAATTATAAAATTACAAGTAAAGAAAATAACTATTTAACGTATATGAAATAATGTATTACATCTATGCTTGTAACCATACTATTTGTATATTATTGATTTTATTTATATCACAAAATGATTTTTTTAAATTAAACTTAATAAAAATTTGCACGTGCAAAAACGTACCCGAGAACGGTCATTTTATTGAAACTTTTATTGTTAGTATCATATATGTAAAATTGAAAGAATCTAGGAAGAAGACTTCTCATAGTAGTTCTGACCACTCAGCCTAAATATTAAAGGAACGTTACATTCATTGATATATTTATCAATTTACAACCCATAGAAGGAAATGGGAACACTAAAGTATAACGACGGATGTTCTTCAAGAACTATGTTTTTCCGAGCTAAACCATGAAAAAGACTTTAATAAGTTTGACAACATAAAAACTAACATGTTAACCCATTCAACTTTGTGAATATTTTGCTTCATTTGAGCATAGTTTTGCATGACATGCTTCCCATTCAACGTCCTGATCACCATTGAAGGACAAGTTAATGCTGACAAAAATATTTCAAATTTGATATAAGTTAAAAGAATTGATAGGCCAGAGGGTGGCATGTCGTACGTGTTCACTTTCTATTCTTAAATTTTAATAGGCGAGGGAAAAATAGTCAATTTACCAAATCCCGAACATTTTGATTTTTTTCCAAAAATGTAATTGAAAATAAATTTGAAACCCAAATCATGTTTAAAATTCTAACTGTCATCCGTTTGATATTTTCAAGTCAACACTTTGAACCCGTAACAAATTTGACGATAAATTTATTTGCATTCTCAAACTTTTAAAAATACTTAGATTTCTCATTTTTGTCTCATAACAAATTTTAACCCGATATAGTTAACTTATACAAAACAATCTATTTACCAATTTTTTACTATAAAAACCAAATTAATGTTCCACAAAACCTGAAACAATCATTGATAAAAAAAACCAAGAAATTAAATATGATAAATTTGTTATATATGAAAGTGATTAAATATTTACTAATTAACCGAAAAAATATATAGTTTAATAATTAACCAAAAAAAATAAACTGATAGATTTAAAGCATGTATTTATAATTTATAAATTTTATATGACAATTTATAATTATAATAATAATAATAGATAATTGGATTGATTTTAAAAAAATGGGTCAACTTTTAAGCATAGATTTATAATTTAATAAGTAAAAAAAATTACTTTATAAAATGAAAGCATGTTCGAGTTTTGATTTTCTTTATAATCTTCAACAATATATATAGTAAAATATGTTAATAATAACATTTGAAATTATCTATTCTTTTCAATATTTAACAGACATGGTTTGTTGTTAAATTTTAGATTTCATCAAGATTTGGAATATAATATTTATTTTTATAAATATATATATATATATATATATATATATATATATATATAATATAAATAAAATGTAAAAGAAAAGTGAATATGAATATATATTATGGTCAATTAAGATATTAGTTTTGAAGTGAAAAGAGTTGTGAGATTTAACCATAAATTTTATTTTACTTTATTAGAATAGATAGACATGATATGTCTTCATTAATATATAATTAATACAAAAGATATTACATCAATATGATATGTCCTCATTCAAAACTTTTTATGAAATTTAATTATGAGTTATTTTTTTTTCCTTTTTAGTTAGAGAATATTGTTAATAAAATATCCTATAACATGGTGTTTTATAAACTTTTTAGACAGAATTACAAATTTTGTCCTTTAAAAAAAGCCAAAATACGGTTCGTGTCCTTTTCTAAGTTTCCTTGCAGGCGGTGTACTTTAAAGTTTTTTTTTCTACACGTTATGTCCTTTACGCTAACTGGGTTAGAAAAACTCAGTTAAATGACAACATGTGCATAGCATGTGAGGGCATATTGGTCTTTTCGTCTATATCCTTTTATTTATAACACCTTCTTCTCCATTGTGCACCACCACCATCACCACCACACCTCCCTTCATCTCTATTACACCTGCAAATCACATCATTTCCAAATCGAAGTCCCAATTCCAAATCAAACCTGCAAATCGTGACTTACAAGGGTCGAATTGAAGATCTGAACTCGTTTTTCTTTGTACTCACCGGAAACCTGCAACTCGTTTTTCCGGCAAGTAGATCCTAAAAGGCTTGCGGTGGTTGCAGGTGACGGTTTACGGTGGTAGCATGTGAACTCAATCGGCCCAACTCCGGAACTCTGCCCAACTCCGGAACTCTTGCCAATTTGGAACTCTTTCTTAAATCCCCTGTTTATCTTTTTCTTGAACGGATTGTTTCTCAACATCCAAAAACCATCACCCACCATCTGTCGCCGCCTCCACCCACAACCACCAGTACCACTCACCGTCGACCGCCTTCATCTGCAGCTCCTACAAATTAAAAACCCTAAATCCACAATACACATCATAAAAAACCCTAACTTTAGCCCTAATCCATCTCCACCCATCTCTGTCTTGCCGCTACATATATGGCCCGTCACCATCTAGCCATGACACCACATCGCCGATAACCATTACCACCATCTTCGGTGACCACCACCAACCCTTTCTTATCTTTTTGTAAACCCAAACTGATCTTCATCTTCTCTATAACTGGCCATCCCATCTTCAAATCAATAGAGTTCTAGGCCGATTGGAGTAGAGAGAAAGGAAGATGAGAGAGAGGAACTTCAAATCCCTGATGACTTGGCCCAGATCAATTTGGGGTTTTCTCTAGAGAGAAATACCTACAATTTGGGGTTTCTTTAGAGTGACAAGGAGAGAAGCATATGCGATTTGCTATGGTGGTTGTCGCTGGAGGTTGGGGCGAAAAGACAGGAGCGGTGGTGATGTTTGGCAGTGACTATCGTGATATGTCTCTGAACATAATGTGAATTGATGATATGCCATGTATGTGAGATAAACACACACACACACACAGAGGATATTAATAGAGATGAAGGGAGGTGTGGTGGTGCACAATGGAGAAGAAGGTGTTATAAATAAAAGGATATAGACGAAAAGACCAATATGCCCTCACATGCTATGCACATGTTGTCATTTAACTGAGTTTTTCTAACCCAGTTAGCGTAAAGGACATAACGTGTAGAAAAAAAAACTTTAAAGTATACCGCCTGCAAGGAAACTTAGAAAAGGACACGAACCGTATTTTGGCTTTTTTTAAAGGACAAAATTTGTAATTCTGTCAACTTTTTACCAAAATAGTGTAGATGGTGATGGTCATAAGCTTTAGCTCAACTAGTATTGGAGAACAAGTGAAGATTGAGTTGAAAACACCACAAGATCTTAAGTTCGAATCTAATCTTAACCGATTTTTACCTTTGCGGGCCTTCGGGCTAAACGTTAGTAGGCGTTCAAGTAGGCGAAGTGCCAATGGATCAACATTATGAAATTTGTGTGTAAAAGGAATAAGCGGTTTCTTACACATATTATTAAGATATCTCCTAGCTTTCTCATCCGACAAATTTGGAAAATAATAACAAAATGTAGAAATCTATCTAAATGGCAGGGTCATTATCGTGGTAATAGGCGATACTTAAATCGTAGGATTATGTGACGATAAAAAAACACAAAACCACCACCACGTTCTGACCATGAAGCGAGCGCATTGAACATTAGGCTTAGTCGCGAGGACAATGACGCCGTTGTACAATAAAAAACACAAAAACCACCACCATTACAATGAGTTTGTACAAATAATAACATTGTTTCGTTTTAACTTTTATAATTGTTGATAAAGATAATAAAAAAAATCTATTTTTATTAAAACAACAAAATAAAAACAATAATTAAAAGTAAAATAAAATTAACAAAAAAGGACAAAAAAATGTCTTTTCAGAAAAGTATCCTTATATGCCACGGATAGCACTATCCATGGCATAAAAGACGGTGTGGGGTGTGGTTAGCAATACCCCCGCATTGAAACCTCCTTCCGTCTGATTCAAACACCCAGGCGCCCAGCTGTATGATACAACCGTATTTCCTCAATTTCAGTTTTTTGAGAAATGTGAGTTTCATACTTTGATTATTCAATATTTTCATTTTATATGCATAATGTGCTAACATAATCTTTGATTTGCTTATAGTTCCATTTGGTTATGCAACTGATCAGACAACAGCTTCAAGTCGGCATATCAAGAGGGCTCGTGATGTTGGACCAGCGTTTGCACATCAAAAGTTTTAAAGATGGTGGATGGTTGTGTTTCTATACACATAACCAAAGTTGTTGATCACTAACATTAAACTCAAATTTTGGAAAAAATTTCCGTTTTGAGTGAGAGTATGGATCGATATAGGATTATTTTTACGGTTTCACTTTTCTGAAATATAAAATTGCTCAATATAATTCATGATCCACCAATTTTATATTATGTAAAAGTTAGTGTTTCTTAACGTGGTAGAACTGGTCCATGAGTACTTTGCACTCTTTTCTACCACCTTCAAAACAAATTTAGCAATTTATTAGCATAAATATCATATTCAGGAGTGACATAAGAGTGGAGTTATATATAAACAAACAACTAGTAAGTTCACTAGCTAGTTCTGTACTCACATGTAAAGTGCCAGTCATGGTCATAAATATGTTGATGAGAAGTTATCAGAATGGGTACTTTGAAATTTGGTTTGGGTTTGGGTTTCGATTTGGTTTCGGGTTTTTCGGTTTGCCATTTGGGCTTTAAAATTTTGGCCAAATATAATGAATTTAGGCTTAAATTTTTTGTTATTACTATTAATTGATTATAATACATTTAAAGCTAAAATATTTCGGTTAAACTATGTATTAAATTATTTTAAATTACTTAAAATTTAATATGAAAAAAATAAATTTATAAGTTCGGGTTTAGTTACACGCAAAACCGATAACGAACCAAAAGTTCGGTTTTTCCGAATATATAAAAACCAAACGGTCTGTTTTTGTTTTGGCTTGGTTTTTTCGATTTGGTTTTTTCAGTTTTTTTGGTTCGCTCGCTTTCATGCACCTCCCTAGGGAAACTGGCATGGAGGTACGAGCACATAGTAGTGTAGTACTGATGGTGTCAAGAACGCATAGTACCAAATTAAAAATGCACGCCTACATAACATGTCGTCCAACACATTACAACAAATTTGCAAATAATTCTAACCTATTTACAGTGTCGTGAAGCTCGGGAATAAGCTGTTGAATGAAGAGGGAGAAACTTTTAGAAACCTTATGAAGGATAGAGTAGTAGAACCACCATCTTTAACTTCAATAACAGGTAAAAATCGTCAGGATGTTTCAACATTGCCTTTAAAATCAAAATTAAACTTCCCTAGGATCACCAACTTTCTTCTTAATTGTAACATATTCCATAAAGGGTTTGATCTTTTTAACATTTTCATGACAAATTGAGATTCTAAAACCAAACATTGTGTTTTAGTTTCAAATTCTTTGATCTATTCTAGGGATAGATGTTATATTATCATACTCAACATGTTTATTATTTAAACTTCTAAAATTGTAAGAATTTATATTATAACCATTTTTTTGGTTAACTTTTTGAAATTTTGGAGCACTTTATCAAGTGATATTTCCTCAAATAATTGTCACTTGCTATATATTTATTTTTCTTGATCTTGTCTTTGTCAAAAGTTAATCTTGACTATGCAACACGTAGAACAAGGTTGTCCAGTTTAGAAATATATGTCCAATGGATGGATGGTCAGTCCTCCTCGTGATTTGTCAAATGATCGACGCAGTACCCTGGTAATACGATCGGCCCACTTGTCAACCGTGTTCTAAGATTATTATGAAATTTGCTTTTAGGCTCTTTGACTGCCACCTCGGATAGTTGATACACTGTCATGTGATAATTATGAATTCTGGTATCCGTTTAGCGCACTCAGCCATTGGTCCATAGTCTGTCCATAAGATCGACCTTGCTTCTTTAGTTTGTAATTTTATCAATCCATCATTTGTCATTAACATAATGCTTTATGCTTACGATGTCAAGAGGTAGATATAAGCACACGATCATTTGTAAGCAAAAATCTTCACCACATGTACTTATGTTTGTTCATCATTTCCATCAATCGTACTGCAAATGATAAACTCACACTTTATATATGTTAACCTAGGAAGTGTGTTCTTGGTCAGTGACGTGTTAGTGATAAAAGCCTATTCATTGAAGTTCCTTAACTACTCCATATATTGTTGAAATCTTGTACTGTGTTTGTTACACAATTAGTCATTTAATCTTTATATATATGTTTTCCCCTTCCATGAATGATTCATATTTTGATGGATATGTCATATGTTCTGGCCAAACCTCTACTGAGAACAAGAGAATATGTATATTTTTAATGTAACTGAAGTGTCACACTCTGAATCAACCAGACGCATAAAATATTTCTAAAATATGGGTAACATTTGAGTTTATACCTATCAACGAAGTAGAAAAACTAGTTCTATGAGGGTGTGATCTCTACCTTAAAAATAGTATAAGCCAAAAACCATATGATACTATTACAAATGCAGAAAGAAAAAATACATCAAATAGCCCAGTATGTAATACTTGTAGAAACCATATTATGATATTATAATATTTGTTGAGATCATCATCATTCATCACTTCAAACTCAAAAGCACTTAACTAGAAGAAACTACATATCCAGTTGTGTGTTTTTAACGTCTAAATTATCTTTTGGCTTAACAACTTGCAGCTTAAAAGATAGTGACAAGTAAAATTTAAAAGATAGTGACAAGTAAAATTTAAAAAAATAAAATGTCCGAAGTGGGATTTGAACCCACGCCCTCTTCTCAAAGACCAGAACTTGAGTCTGGCGCCTTAGACCACTCGACCATCCTGACTTCTTGTTTACTTAATAATCCATAGATTATTCATCTTATGACTCAACAAAGGTTATCTTAACATGTTCACTTACAATTCTCGCATGTCTTCTTTCTTACCGCTTCGAATCCCTCAAAGATATATATTATCGTTTATAGATTATTATTGGTTGCAGTTTAGTATTTGCATTGGGTTTATCCATGAACAAATACACTTGATGTCCTAGTTTCTCGGCTTTTGCTTTTATGGTTGTATCACTTAAGAGTATATAGTATTAGCGGATATATACTCACATATTAATATATATTCAAGATTTAGTTAAATATGTATTTGATTTAGTTTCATAATTAGAGTTGGTATAGAGTTATGTTTCTTCCCCTATATAATGGGTTTATTGGATCAATAATAGGGGAGGATGTTTGGATACCATAAACACTTTCATGGTACCAGAGCCATTTTTTTCCAACCCTAATCATCAATCTTAGTTAGAAATCTTCGGCAACACTAATTTCCTTTCATTCGGTTACGACCATACCTATTCGTCATAAGCCTACCAAATTATTATCCCACCTGCCAGCGCCCACTTTTTTTGGCTTTTGAATTATCAATCCCACTGCCCACTTTTTCTCTTTTAATTAGTTTCCACAATACTAGTTTATTTTTTTCAAACAAGCACCTCAATCTTTATTCCATCTTTAGTCATCCTCTTGGTTTCGATCAAAGATGACGGGCACCGCTTCGAAGACGAACAAAGAAGGAAAATCAAGCAATCCCAAACCAAACAATCAATACTGTGGACGGGGTCGAAATCAATGTGGACGAGGCAACCGTGGTTACTGTGAAGATGGTCATAGTGTTGGGTTTCTATGGAATTTATAAACTTAGTTAACCATTTAACTAGTCACAATAAAGGCGGAAGCGTGATATAAACAAACTAAACATATGTATCCATGTGTTTATATATGTATATATTACAAGTTTATAGGAAATGTGTACATGAACAACCTAATTTATTCATGTTAAAAGATTACCAATAATCTATTTATTAGAAACCCGAAGCAAGGATCAAATGATACGGGAAAACTAAACTATCAAAGCTTGTAAAACTTACATTCTTAAACCTTTAAGAGATGTAGTTGATGTTGAAGAAGATGATGATGTTGATGCTAGACTTTCAAAGGGAAAATCCTCAAACAGAATATACCCGAGCCTCCAACACACACCGAGCTATGTTAGGGAGCTTGAACACGAAAAACCGAGACCCGAGCCTCCTTTTTGATCTTGGCCGTAAGCTAGAACCAAGAAAGAAAGAAAGACTTGTGGTTTTTTTTATATCTTTTTTATATCTTACTTGAAAGTCTTTTCCATACTATATATATAATCATATCATATCTTTGGTTAGGTCTTGGTTAAGTAAGGATCACTCCATCTCTACCATATCCATGACATGATTTTTGACCAAAACTTTGGGGTGTGGGGCCCACCCAAAACCGGCCCCATAATTATATATATATATTTTTTTTTATTTTATACTTTATAAAATATATAAACACCCTATCTTTTATAAACCATTTTACAAAAGAACATATAGTTAAATAATCATTCCAATAATAATTATTTGAATAAATAAATTAACCAATTAATTTATTTAACACTTTCAAGTAAGTATTCAGAAACCCGATTTTCTGAATGTGTCGTGTTCTGTATTTGTCTTATAGATCTTATCTTAACAAATACATAATTGGTGTGTGTCTAACTCGTTATTGGGTATGACCCGACTTGGATCAAACACGACTAGCCACATTAACCTAATTATGTGTCTCGGGCATACGGTATTCCAACAATCTCCCACTTGCACGAGACTCATAGGAAGTTAATGCTAATGGTGAATACCGCCTAACAACAGGTCACCACCCCTAGTGTGTTTGACTAAGTGCCATTCAATAACATCATCCCCTTCAAGTCCATACTTGATATGATATAGGTAAGTCTTATCATTACATCCCTTTGTTACTAGATGTCCTGTCAAATCGGAGAGACACAGAGTGATCATTCTCTCAATGATTTAACTTAACAGGCCTTAGACATCTAAACTCTCAACACATAAGAGGAACAAATCCCATCTTGACTGCATACATCCTCGTTGACATCTCATATGATATCTGAGCTCTTTCTTACACGTCATCGTGTTACCGAAATAACAAAGAAGAGAGTCAAGTTATCAGACTTGATGAAAAACTAGATCCAATATGCATCTCAGGTCAAAGGACACAATGATACTCGCCTTTACTCAAGGATTACTTATGATCACTAACTCCATGCAGTGATCCTTGAGAGCGGATCATGTCCAATATTTGTATCCCACAAATATCTATGAACCTTGGTGGCAAACCTATGCCCTATATTCATCACATGAATATCAACCAATCCGGGTTCATAATAGTCTTACCTTCATACTTGTTCCCACAAGCATGATCGACTACGGACTTTTAGAACAACATAAGTCATTCATGGATTAAACATGCAAATATAGAACATAACTCATTGAAAAATTAAAACATAATTAATTATCATGAGATACCCATTACATTTGTTCTTATACAAACACTAAACACAGATTAAATCCACTCACTAGAATACCGAAGTCCTAATGCACAAACATGACCCTCATGCTTTGGCCTATCGAGGAGCTTCGTGAGTGGGTCCGCAATATTTTGATCGGTATGAACTTTATGAATACATATCTTTCCTTTTTCAACTTCATCCCTTATGTAGTTGAATCTGCGCTCAATGTGCCTCGTTTTCTGATGAGCACGAGGCTCCTTGATCTGTGCAATAGCACCCTCATTGTCACAGAATATCTCTAGGGGCTCCTGAATGGTAGAGATAATCCCTAGATCCATGATGAACTTTTTCATCCATGCAGCCTCTTGGGCTGCCATTGAAGCGGCGATGTACTCAGATTCTGTAGTGGATAACGCGACAACATCCTGCTTCGAACTCTTCCAAGAGACAGCGCCTCCATTCAAAATGAAGACATATCCCGACTGTGACCGAGAATCATCTCGGTCAGTTTGGAAACTCGCATCCACGTAACCCTTTACGACGAGTTCCTCCTCACCAGACCCATATATTAAAAACATATCCTTAGTCCTTCTAAGGTATTTTAATATATTCTTGACAGCCATCCAATGACTGTCACCTGGGTTGTGCTGGTATCTACTCGTTATGCTTAAAGCATACGAGACGTCCGGTCTAGTGCACATCATTGCATACATAATAGATCCTATTGCCGAAGCATAAGGAACATGCTTCATCCTATCCTGCTCTTCCTTAGAGCTAGGACTTTGGGATGAGCTTAACACGGTTCCTCTAGGAATAGGTACCAAACCTTTCTTAGAGTTTTCCATCCTGAACCTTTTCAGGATTTTATCAATGTATGCACTTTGATTGAGTCCGATCAATTTCCTTTGTCTATCCCTATAGACCTTTATTCCCAAGATATATGTCGCTTCTCCAAGATCCTTAATTGAGAAACGACTACTTAACCACGTTTTAACGCTTTCCATACTTGGTATATCATTTCCAAATAAAAGTATATCATCGACATACAAAATAAGGAACATGACTATACTCCCACTAGCCCATTTATACACACACGCCTCATCACCGTTTTGGACGAAACCAAACGCTTTGATTTCTTCATTAAAACGATGATTCCACATCCGTGATGCTTGTTTCAACCCGTAGATTGATTTCCTTAACTTACATACTTTGTCAGGATTAGATGGATCGACAAAACCTTCAGGCTGAACCATATGGACATCTTCCTCAAGATATCCATTAAGAAAAGCGGTCTTGACATCCATCTGCCATATCTCATAATCAAAATGAGCTGCAATGGCAAATAATATCCTGATCGACTTAAGCATCGCGACCGGCGAGAAGGTTTCATCATAATCAATCCCTTGAGTTTGCGTGAAACCTTTTGCTACAAGTCGTGCTTTGTAAGTATCTAAATTTCCATGCATATCGGTCTTCTTCTTGAAGACCCACTTACATCCAACCAGTTTGGAGTTAAGTGGACGATCAACCAATTCCCAAACTTGGTTATCCTGCATGGATTGCATCTCGGCGCTCATGGCTTCAAGCCACTTGTCACAATCAGGTTGTGACATAGCATCTTTGTAGGAGATCGGTTCATCCGAATCGACCAAGTAGCAATCATCCACGAGAAATCCATATTTCTTGGGAGGTCGACTAATCCTACTAGATCTGCGAGCAACGTGTGTATGATCAACCATTTGATCACCTTCAACATCCTCGTGTTGAAAACTAGTATCGACCAACTGTGTATCATCCAGTGATTCTTGAACCTCTTCAAGTTCCACTCTCTTTTCACTAGGTCCTTCCATAAGGAACTTAGTTTCTAAGAAGTATCCTTTGCGTGAAACAAACACCTTTTGTTCACTAGGATCATAGAATATATATCCTATATCATCCTTTGGGTATCCTATGAAGATACACCTGATGGATCGAGCCTCAAGCTTATTTGGGGTGTCACGTTTAACATAAACTATGCATCCCCATACCCTTAAATATGAAAAGGATGGAACCTTTCCATGCCACACTTCATAGGGTATTCGATCCACCTTTTTGGTCGGGGCCATATTCAAAATACGAGCCGCTGTAAGTAGCGCATATCCCCAAAATGATGGCGGTAGTGAGCTCCGTGCCATCATTGATCGAACCATGTCCAACAGTGTTCTATTCCTCCTCTCGGATACTCCGTTATGTTGAGGAGTTCCAGGAGGAGTGAATTGTGAAATAATTCCACAATCTCTAAGATGACATTGAAAATCATCACTTAGGTATTCGCCTCCTCTATCGGAGCGGAGTACCTTGATTGTTCGGTCGAGCTGATTTTGTACTTCATTTTGAAATTCCTTGAACATTTCAAAGGCTTCATGTTTGTGTTTCATTAGATACACATACCCATATCGACTAAAATCGTCGGTAAAGGTAATGAAGTACCTTTCACTATTCCTACTAGTGGGCTTGAGAGGTCCGCATACATCCGTATGTATGATACCTAACAAGTCCTTAGCCCTTTCATTTGTACCTTTAAAAGGTTCTTTGGTCATCTTGCCTTGAATACAAGATTCACACTCATCAAACGAACCTAACTCATTTGTTTTCAAAAGACCATTCTTTTGGAGAGTATTTACACGATTCTTGTTTATGTGTCCAAGACGATAATGCCAAATGTAGGAATCACTCAAATCCTTTTTGAGTCTTTTAGTGGAAGTTTGATATAATGAGCTATTTGAGGTATTGTCATGAACCAATTCATAAATACCGTTGTTTGGTACAGCTTTAAAATAAAAGATACCATTAGATGATACATGCATTTCTGATTTTACAAATTTAAAGTCAAAGTTACATTGTCTAAGAAGGTGCACAGAAATAATGTTCCTAGTCAAACTAGGAGCATACAAAACATTTCTCAAAACAACTTCCAAACCACTTGGAAGCGATAAAGTGAAGTCTCCTCTAGCGACCACGTGCACCCTTGCACCGTTGCCCATGAAAAGACTCACTTCGCCCTTCTTTAAGTCTTCATTCCTTTTGAACCCCTGCAACCAATTGCAAATATGAGTTCCACATCCGGTATCCAATACCCATGTGTTAGAAGAAATAAGATTTAGCTCAATATTAATCATAAAGACATACCCGAGGCATGCCCCGCATTCCTCTTGTCTCTTAGCTCTTTTAGGTAGACCGGGCAATTGCGTTTCCAATGTCTGGTCTCCCCACAACCAAAACAAGGATCATCCTTATGACCCCTCGGTTCCACAACCTTTTGTTTCTTTGCCATAACCGGTGATTTGCCCTTACCCTTAAGATGCACAGGAGGACCCTTTCTTTTTGCTACCTTAGCCTTAGGATTGGGTTGAGATCGATTCTTGGATCTACCTTCATTGATCGCAAACACGGGTAAAACCCTTTTACCCATGCTCGCCTCGGCTGTTTTAAGCATTGAGTGAAGTTCTCCAATGTTTTTGTCCCACCCGTTCATGTTATAATTTAACACGAAAGTGTCGAACCTTTTCGACAAAGAGTTAAGGATCAAATCCGTAGCTAACTCTTTTGAGATGGGACAATTGAGCTTGGCGAGGCGATCAATGTAACTTTTCATCTTAAGCACATAAGTTGAAACTGGTTGATTATCATCCATTCTACATGCATGCAAGGCTCGAACCGTTTCGAACCTTTCAACTCTTGATTGCTTAAGGAACATTTCCTTAAGTTGAGTAATCATGTCGTACGCATTATGGTTTTCGAAATCTTTTTGGATTTCGGGAACCATAGTCGCCAACATGAGGCATGACACTTGAATGGAATCTTCCGTGTGTTGGACCCAATTCATATATTCGACCTCACTTCCCTCTTCCGGTTCATTGGGGATAGGTGTTTCCAAAACATGATATAATTTTTCTTGTTTTAGAACAATCCTTAAATTTCGGAACCAATCCGAAAAGTTATTGTGGTTAAGACGGTCTTTAGCGAGAATAGATCGGAGAGATACATTTTGGACGTTAGGGATTATGTTGTCGTCGACGTGTGCGGCCATCTGCAGAATTTTAATTAAGTTCATTTTAGTGTTTTACCTTTTTAATTATTAATACCCTTTTATATATACCAAATATAATTAATAATTAAAATCTAGAATCCAACGATAAACCCGACTCCGGTTAGGTGACCTTTTTCCCATTGTCGGTTTATCAAGGTAGTTATTCATAACAATTGCAAACCCTTTTGCAACCTCTAGATTTTATGGGACCGGTTCGAAATCATATTTCGTGTCGGCATGTTTATCCCATCAACACCTATTAGACCCCATGCTTGGGTGACCCTCTTCACATGGTTCTAATTTTAAGTCGTCCTACTTGTATCAACTTGTAATATCAACATATAAATGGTTAGGTGACCTTTTTCCCATTTATATGCCAATATTACCTCAACATATTAATTTACTCTACGCGGTTAGGTGACCTTTTTCCCACTAAGAGCTTACTAATATGTTAAGCGTTATACAAAAGGATGGTGTTTAACTTGATATCCTTAATTTTAAAAGGGATTTTTAGTTTTAACAATTCTAGTTGTAAAACTTTAAATCATGTTCTAACATGCATTTAGTAACATGATTATTTTGAAACCATTTTAATTTATAATAAAACCATTTTATTATGGGCGTGAGACGGCTAGTTAATAAATCCATTTTATTAAACTATGTGTTACGTAATTACCGATAATTATTAGAACCCGTTCTATGCTTTGTTAATTAATTCTATGTGACGAAGTTGATATCCTAATATCTAGCAACCACATAATCAAACAATCAATTAACAAGCATACATAATTATACTAGACACGAGCCACTAAGTTAGACCACACTTGTTAGCCGAAACAAGTGTGTGTCTTAGGTCCGATCCTAAGGGACACATGACACATGGATGTTGTAGCTCCCACTCGATCCCGCATCCAAATGCTTCGAGCATCTTCTTCAACCCCGTTGTGATCCATTTGGCTTGAACTTGGGCCTTAGCTTCCATAAGCTTCCATTTGGGCTCAATAGGTGGGCTTAGGTCCTTTTGGGCTTTAATCTCCTTAATGGACTTGTGAGACCCATTATCACCATACCCGGCCCAATAAGGCCCAAACTTCCAATTTTGCAATCTTCTTTAAATTTACAAAACAAATGTCCTAATACATTTTTTCTATAAAATAAAGATATTACAAATAATCTATTTATTACATACCCATATGAATAAATAATTACAAAATTGCCCCTAATTAATTATTACAAACCGAAACTTTGAATAATTAATAACAATCACAACAAACATCCATTTGGTCTACGGCTCGGTCTAGTTTTAACAAACATAACCCGTTATGTCTTAGGAACCCGTTCCAAAAACCCTCGACCTTATCGGGCCTAGCCCAACCCATTTGGGCTTGACCCAATAACTTGATTATGGGCTTCGGCCCACATGTCCAAAACACATGGGCTTCGGCCCAATGAAAGGTCCTATGGGCTTCGGCCCATTCATCCAAAATGGGCTTCGGCCCATTTCACTCGGTTTTATATATATATATATTTTTTTTGAACAAAGCCAAAAATATAACAAGAT
Source organism: Bidens hawaiensis (assembly GCF_021521415.1). NCBI lineage: Eukaryota > Viridiplantae > Streptophyta > Magnoliopsida > Asterales > Asteraceae > Bidens > Bidens hawaiensis. The sequence goes on from NW_027496774.1 coordinate 36,753, forward strand.
TAAATACAAAAAAATTATGCATGTTAATTTTTTGTATAAAATCTTTCAAGGGGAAAATATAAAACCGAAAACCCGAAGCTTAGTTTCCCGTATCCCGGCTCTTGATGCCATTTGTTGGGTTTCTATGGAATTTATAAACTTAGTTAACCATTTAACTAGTCACAATAAAGGCGGAAGCGTGATATAAACAAACTAAACATATGTATCCATGTGTTTATATATGTATATATTACAAGTTTATAGGAAATGTGTACATGAACAACCTAATTTATTCATGTTAAAAGATTACCAATAATCTATTTATTAGAAACCCGAAGCAAGGATCAAATGATACGGGAAAACTAAACTATCAAAGCTTGTAAAACTTACATTCTTAAACCTTTAAGAGATGTAGTTGATGTTGAAGAAGATGATGATGTTGATGCTAGACTTTCAAAGGGAAAATCCTCAAACAGAATATACCCCGAGCCTCCAACACACACCGAGCTATGTTAGGGAGCTTGAACACGAAAAACCGAGACCCGAGCCTCCTTTTTGATCTTGGCCGTAAGCTAGAACCAAGAAAGAAAGAAAGACTTGTGGTTTTTTTATATCTTTTTTATATCTTACTTGAAAGTCTTTTCCATACTATATATATAATCATATCATATCTTTGGTTAGGTCTTGGTTAAGTAAGGATCACTCCATCTCTACCATATCCATGACATGATTTTTGACCAAAACTTTGGGGTGTGGGGCCCACCCTAAACCGGCCCCATAATTATATATATATATTTTTTATTTATTTATTTTATACTTTATAAAATATATAAACACCCCATCTTTTATAAACTATTTTACAAAATAACATATAGTTAAATAATCATTCCAATAATAATTATTTGAATAAATAAATTAACCAATTAATTTATTTAACACTTTCAAGTAAGTATTCAGAAACCCGATTTTCTGAATGTGTCGTGTTCTGTATTTGTCTTATAGATCTTATCTTAACAAATACATAATTGGTGTGTGTCTAACTCGTTATTGGGTATGACCCGACTTGGATCAAACACGACTAGCCACATTAACCTAATTATGTGTCTCGGGCATACGGTATTCCAACACATAGTTGGTACAGAAATAATTCTTGGCAACCTAATTCACATTCACATGGAGGCGTTGGTGCATGGCTTAATGGTTGGAGCCCACCACCATCTCATTATCCAACTCAAGGAATGGATCAATACGCAAGTAGCCAGTTTATGCCCCAGTTTCAATCGAGCGCTCCAACTGAGCAGGTCCCGGGTCAGGTGAATTACTACAATCCCAGCCCAAATTCATCTTCTAACTTTGTCGGTTTTTTTGAGCATGAACCGAATGATCTTGCACATACTATGGGCCAAGCACACCTTACCACCAACGACCCCTGGTACATGGACACCAGTGCGTCGTCCCACCTAACCCCGGACCCAGGTAAAATTTCTTCACGCTTATGAAATTCAACTGTAAAAACTATTTTCGTTGGAAATGGCAATCATATTCCAATTGTTGGATCTGGCAACGCCCTACACCCAACACCAAACCACACCTATCAATTACATGACATCCTTTATGCACCATCAATTATTAAAAACCTTCTTTCTGTCCGAAAATTTAATATTGATAATTGGACTTCAATGGAATTTGACCCGTACGGTTTTACTATAAAGGATTTCAAGACTGGAGCTCATCTATCCCGACACGATAGTACGGGAGAGCTATACCCCTTCACTCAACCGGTCTTTCCTTCCGCTTTTGTGAGCACCACATTCAATCAGTGGCACAATCGTCTCGGTCACCCGGGTGAACCTATTTTAAATTTGCTTCGTTCTAGTTCTTCAATTTCATGTGATAAGCAATCCACTATACCTTTATGTCATTCGTGTCAATTATCCAAACATAAACGATTACCATTTTATGAGTCTAATTCTATTACATTTGCTCCTTTCGATATTATACATTGTGATCTTTGGACGTCTCCCATTACAAGTAAAACGGGTTATAAGTATTATATGGTATTAATCGACAACTTTTCTCACTTTGTTTGGGTTTATCCTCTAAAATTTAAATCTAAAACATTCACAAATTTTTCCAAATTTCATCAACTCATCCAAACCCAATTTAATATTAAAATTAAAACCTTTCAGTGTGTTCTTGGTGGTGAATTTGATAATCATGAATTCAAAAACTTTGCCATCACTCATGGTCTACTCTTTCGTTTTTCATGCCCCCAAACATCCCAACAAAACGGTAAAGCCGAACGTATGATTCATCGCCTAAACGACATCATTCGTACTCTACTTACCCATGCCCGCCTCCCACCTATGTTTTGGGTCGAAGCTCTTCACACAGCTGCATACCTCCATAACATTCTTCCCACCAAACGCCTTAATTTTTCCACACCTCATTTTGCCCTCTACCTTCGACACCCCACCTACGATCACCTTCGGGTGTTCGGGTGTACGTGTTACCCTAACACCGCTGCCACCAACCCTCATAAATTTCACCCACGCTCCATTAAGTGTATCTTTCTCGGTTATCCCGCTGATCATCGCAGTTACCGTTGTTATGATCCTGTCTCGGGCAAGGTTCTAATTTCCCGACATGTCGTCTTTGACGAACTGTCATTCCCATCCATAAACTCCATCTCACCCGATACTTATACCTTTCTTGATGAACCACTTCCTTCCCATTTCCTTCCCCACATCTCTCGGCCAACCAATCCAACTTACCACCCCCCACCTCAAACCCAAAGCACCCCCCCCCCCAATCCACAGCCCACCATCTTCCAACACAACTCCTTCACCTCCATGCCAAACCAACCCAAACTCTTTTGACTACCCAAATTCATCCACAGCTAGTGGAATTCCAAGTAGCCAACCCAATTTACCAACTCAATCGGCCCATCCTATGACCACTCGTGCCCGTGCCGGAATAACAAAACCGGTCACTCGATTAAACCTTCACACGACAACCAACGCACCTATCTCTCCACTTCAGAAATCCTACCAAATTGCTCGTGCCGATCCAAATTGGCGTGATGCCATGGTTAACGAATTTAGGGCCTTACAGGAGAATGATACGTGGGAACTCGTTCCGAGACCAACTGATCACCCGGTTATTCGATGTATGTGGTTATTCCGACATAAATTCAAGTCGGATGGGTCTCTAGAACGATATAAAGCTCGATTAGTGGTAAATGGAAAGTCTCAAACCGTGGGAATTGATTGTGATGACACGTTTAGTCCGGTTGTTAAACCGGCCACCATACGCACATTCTTAAGTTTGGCAGTATCACGCTCATGGCCAATTCATCAATTAGACGTCAAGAACGCGTTTCTACATGGGGAATTACAAGAAATAGTATTTATGCACCAGCCACCGGGCATCGTCAATCTCACGGTTCCTAATCATGTGTGTCGGTTGAAAAATTCATTATACGGTCTAAAACAGGCACCGCGGGCTTGGTATAATCGTTTTTCTACGTTTATTGCTACTCACGGATTTCGACGTAGTACCTGTGACAACTCGTTATTTACTTACACCCGTGGTCACAAACAAGCATATATGCTTTTGTACGTTGACGATATCGTTATTACAGCATCTGATACCGACTTGTTGCAGAGCATTATCAACATTCTTTCCAGAGAATTCGCAATGACTGATCTTGGTAGTCTACATCATTTTCTGGGTATCACTGCAACCCGTGATACGAACGGCCTCTTTTTATCTCAAGCTACGTACACACGCGTTATTATTGAACGAGCGGGAATGATATAGTGCAAACCGTGCGCAACTCCGGTTGACACGACAGCTAAATTAAGTGCTACTGATGGTGAACTTCTACCTGATGGTTCTCTTTATCGTGCATTAGCGGGGGCACTACAAAATTTAACGTTTACTCGCCCGGACATTACATACGCCGTGCAGCAGGTTTGTTTATTTATGCACGCCCCACGAGACACCCATTTTGGCTTCATGAAACGCATTATACGGTACCTAAGTTGTACCATTGATCATGGTCTATGCATCGTTCCGTCTCAAACAACTACTTTAACTGCTTATTCTGATGCCGATTGGGGAGGGTGTCCTGACTCCCGTCGTTCCACATCGGGCTACTGCGTTTTTCTAGGCGATAATATGTTATCTTGGTCCTCGAAACGTCAAGCCACCATTTCCCGTTCTAGCGCGGAAGCGGAGTATCGTGGGGTGGCTAATACGGTAGCAGAAACAACTTGGTTACGTAACCTTCTGTTGGAGCTTGGTGTTCCACTTAGTCGGGCCACCATAGTTTATTGTGACAATGTATCCGCAGTCTACCTATCTCAAAATCCTGTTCAACATCAACGTACAAAGCATGTCGAGATCGATATTCATTTCGTTCGGGAGAAGGTTCGTCTTGGTCATGTTCGAGTTTTACATGTTCCGTCCTCCTCTCAATATGCAGATATTTTTACCAAGGGATTGCCACGTCAACTATTTCAAGATTTTCAGGCTAGTTTAAACGTTCACTCTACACACGTTCAAACTACGGGGGAATATTAGCGGATATATACTCACATATTAATATATATTCAAGATTTAGTTAAATATGTATTTGATTTAGTTTCATAATTAGAGTTGGTATAGAGTTATGTTTCTTCCCCTATATAATGGGTTTATTGGATCAATAATAGGGGAGGATGTTTGGATACCATAAACACTTTTATATAGATGTTTTTGTAGCTTTAACATGTATATCAAGTACCTTTAAAAATTACAACTTAAGCGTATTATATCTTTTGATGATATGAAAATGATAAAAACACATAAACCGCTCCAATTAGAAGCTAATTTAATGTGGAATAACTAGTTCATTCCAAACTTAAGCATGAGTACCAAATTTTATAAACCAGTAATGAGTACCACACATTGCCGGGCCTGTAGTAGTGAGGATGCATGTGTTCCTCCAGGCCAGTAAAATTATAATAAAAGGAGGCATGGGTAACAAATTATGCAATCTATAGCAATACTGAAACCGTAAACTATATCTATAACAATTAACAAATACAATATTGTACCAATATTTAATGAAGCATTTAATACATGCATAAACGTCAGGTTCTGCTCGTTTTTCCAACGAAATTCGAAGCCCAAGGTGGCTTCTTCTCGTTACTACTGGCTGGTAGCCGGTGGCTGTGTGATGGTGACGGTGGTTGGCCCAAAAACTACTCACTCGGACAGATATATATGCACAAAGAGTAACCATTATATATAATGAATGGCAGTGCAAATGTGCAATCTGCATAAACATACCATCCTTAATATTGGAAATCACAAGGACACTTTAGGATAGAAATAAGAGGACAATTCTCACCAGTGCTGGACTGTAGCTTGTCTCACTCTTAAGTCTTAACTATGTAAGGTTTCCTGTTAACAATAACAAAATATCTTAAAGTTCTGATATCAGAATGTTAAGTGCTAATTACTATAAATATACATACTTGTAGCTCAAGCCTCAATGTGCGAGAGTCCTTGCATATCTTCTGAATTACCTCTATCCTGGTGATTGTTGTTATCGCATTAGGATCTTGCATGCCAACCTGTAACAAAGTTTGCACTTCTTTTACATACGAATCTTAGCTAATTCATAAAGTGTTAGCTTCTAACAACAACAACAACAACAACAATAATAATAATAATCATACCTTGGACTTAAGCATGGAAGAAAAATCATAATAAGCCTGGCACACGTCTCCAACTGTTCTAGTCCGATCGATTACTTTTGCAGCAAGACCTAGAGAAACAAAGGCCCCAACAAACTCATAGTATAGTAAGTAGAAATATATGGAATAAACTTACCATGTCTCATCTTCACTACACCCTTGTAAACATTAATGTTATTATAGCATAAAGCTAATGTTCCATATGCAATGACCTGCAAAGTACACATATTAAATTAGGCTACTAGTAACAAGATAACTAAACATTCTGTTAGAAACATCGAGCAAGTCGACAAAAGTGGAAATACTTGCTTTACCTGAGGTATGGCACAAAACCTAAAGATAGCCGGATCACGCAAGTCAGACGTATACTTGAAACAATCTTCAATGTGTATTATCGCGTTTGTCACCATATCATTAAGGCACTGATGGCCTTTTCAGAGTTCTGTTCATGCTTGAGGTCCTGAGAGTGAGTTAGAGAGGTGCATAATTAACAAACAACCTATTGTTTTTTTAAGATCGACACGCACGTATAGGGGTGAGCGAAAAACGGTTCGGAACCGGAACCGAACTGGTGCCTCAGAACCGCTAATGTGTGTACCGGTTCGGTTCTCGGTTCTCAGAATTTGCATTAAACGGTTTCCGGTTCGGTTCCGGTAACACCGGTGGTTCTAGACTTGGAACCGACGAACCGGAATATTCAAAACGTTTTAAATAAATTTACCAATACCCATTTTTTATAGAGTAACTTATTAACCGGCATCCATTCAATTATTTTTTAATTCAAATCTTCTTTCTTTACGTTCAAGAACTAGCAACCATGAACAATTTTGATTTAAGCTATCAAGGTAATTTAATATAAAATGATATGATCTTCCACTAATCTATTGTTGCTAATGATTTATTTAACTTGAACACTTAAGTTTTAATAAAAACATATAACGGATGTTCATATTGTAATCTAAATTAGTTTTACCGTGAAAAAAGACATTCAATTGTATAAACTTGTTTTACAATTTGCAAAGTTTGCATAACTCATTTGATAAATAAATGATCGAACCGGTTCTAGCCAGAACCGGCTTTAGCGGTTCTGGAACCGAACCGGTTTACTATAATAGATTCCGGTTCCGGTTCTATTTTTCACTCATTTACGGTTCCGGTTCGGTTCTCGCGGCACGTACCTCTAGTTTATTCACATATTTACTCCATATCACCCTAGGCCAATATGCGCGTGACTTAGGTGTCGCATTTAAATCCTCTAGATAATCTTGTATTATATTTACTTTTTGCAATTTTATTACAATATAGGATCCAGAGTTTCATAAAACTGGGACAAAATATTAAGGCTTAAAAATGTTTATCCAATACTTACCTGAAGAAATACACCCATAGAGTTGGATAACAATTCTGGAAACAGTACTTCGGTGCCTGAGGCATGGAAGATCTTCGACAATCCCAATCCGACTAGTCCTGCAACATAATGACAATACTCATCATAGTCGTCAACTGTTTCCACCTGCAAAGCGGGATAACTGTTTTATGATTATGGACGAAAGAATAGTATTTAAAGACGACGATTAATGGTTTGGTTTGAAAACGGTAACAATTACCTCTTTACAAATAAATTTTGCCATTCCTGCACCACCCATTTGCATGGTTATGTCCTCTATTGCCTCTTGATAACTGTAGATTATATAAACCAAATTCAATTGCTCAATAAAAGTCATGATCCGCAAGTTTTATATGTAAAAGTTACTCTTTCTTAAGCTCTAGAAAGGCAGCAACAACGTGATAGAACTGGTCCATGAGAACTTTGCACTCGTTTCTGCCACCTTCGAATATCATATTCAGGAGTGACATAAGATTGGAGTTATAAACAAACAACTAGTAAGTTCAGTACTTACATGCAAAGCGCCAGCCACGGTCATAAATATGCCGATGAAAAGTTATTAGAATGGGTACTTTGATATCAGCATCTCGTCCTCTGGCAAAAATCCAAATTACTATATCATGAAAATCAAATGAGTGGTTTAAATTTCAACCAAAAACATATTTAGTTTGTCCCAAATTGGAAAATCCTCAGGCCACAAGAGGTCGAAATCGATATATCAACCATCACTAATGAAGGAAGATCACTGGGAAACAGTGTGAGCAACTGTGCATGAGCCGGTACGGTTCAGTTTTGACTTTTGGGTTAAAAACGAAATGTCTGTTTTCGAGTTTTTTTTTATAATCATTCGGTTTCACTTCTTTCAAATTTTGGTTTGGGTTCGATTAGGTTTCGGTTTTGCCATTTGGGCTTGAAAATTTTAGGTTGAATATAAATTTTGACCAAATATTTAGATTAAACAATATATTAAATTATTATAAATTACTTAAAATTTAATATAAACAATACAAAATGATAAGCTTTGTTTTTCGGTTTTAGTTGCACGCAAAACCACTTAACCGAAAGTTTGGGTTTTATGAAAACATAAAACTAACCAGTCGGCTTTTGTTTTCAGTTTGGTTATTTCGGTTTGTTTTTTCAGTTTCAGATCAGTCTTTTCAGTCTCATGCACACCACTAGCATGGAGGTATGAACGCATACCGACGGTGTCAAGAGCACGTAGAACCAAATAAAATATGCACACCTGCATAGCATTTCGTCCAACACATTACAATCAATTTAAAAACACACACAAACAAGATGGATCAAGTTTGGTTGATTAAACTTACAGTGTCGCGAAGCTCGAGATTGAGCTGTACGTTGAATAAAGTGTGAGAAACTTTTAGAAACCTTATGAAGGATAGAGTAGCAGAACCGCCAGTGTGGCTCTGCCGGAATCTGTTTCTTCGCCTTCTTCACCGCCATCTTCAACTTCAACAACGGGTAATTAAACTTCCCATTGTATCACATAAACTGATTACACAGGTTATATATATATATATATATATATATATTAAAGTTTAGGATTCCCCTGATTTTGTGGTTGATCAATGTGTGTGACAAATGGAGGTTGTTATATATGTGTATGTGTAGGCATGCAAACATGGTCGACAATCTATAAAATGTATATTTACTTTATTAAAATTTGAAATAATAATAATATGATTTAATTATATATTCTCGTAACCTTTTCTAGGTGTTATAAATCTCCACACTTTCACAATCTTAATTTTTAAGAGAAAGCTTTATGTATGTTTGTGTGTTATAACTTATAACTAAAGTTTTGGCATAATGCTACAAGTTAAACAACCTTCAAGTCTTCTTGTACAAAACTATTATATATATTAAAACAAGACATATATATTTTTCTTTATATGTTCACTGATTTATGACTGATTTTTGGTATTTATAAAAGATAAAACAAACATAGGACTTCATTTTTGGACACTAAAATGCTAGTGTGGACTTCAATTATCAAACCACGAGGCCAAGAACACGAAAACGGAACATTACCTAGATTTATGAATCTTAAGACGGTCTTCAAAATTAAATGAAACTTTCTTGCTAGATAATTCTTTAGTACTATTGGAAATTTATGTGTTTAGTTTGTTATAATATGGCGTGCACCTTGAATTTCTGACATATTGTAACTTATTCTGATGAGTTATTTCAAGTTTTAGAAATTATGAAACAAACCCCATTTGTATTAGATTTTTTTTTGTTTCTTGATTGCATATCCAAAACTTATTTATTTTTCTACAATGTTTTAATTATTTTCTTAAAAATTTAAACTTAACATCACTTCCTTTGTATATCACAACGAGAAGTGAGAAAACAAGTTTATAGCCACTTTCATTTGATGAAAAAACAAATTTTCTGTTAAAACGATTTCTAATATAATTCTATTAACCATATATGTAGATTTTATAGAGGAATGTGGAATGAAACAAAACCTATGAAGGATTATAATGTAGAGGAGTGTATAAAAATTTATTAGGTGTTACAAAGATTGGTGGAAGAAAGAAATAAAAGTTATCGAAAAATAATTAAAAAAAAAGGGTTTGGTTGGTCAACCCTAGTCCTACCAAGAATCTTGGCCCATCATCTTAAAATTGTGTTAGTGTGGGTCATTTTTAAAATAATTTGGGTTGATATGCAGGGATGGCAATGGGTCGGGTTTAGGTCTTCTCAAATCCATACCCGGTTATGAAAGTCCGTCCCAAACCCGTCGAGTTTTAATCGGGTAATTACCCGTCGGGTTTCGGGTTTTCCCATCGGGTTTCGGGTTTTTAATCTGGTTTTGATAAAATACCCGTTGGGTAGACTCGGCTCAAAACCCGCTAGGTTTCTACCGGGTTTTGACAAAATATAACTAATCGATTACAAAGATGGTTACCATAAAGATAAAATGTCTCAAATAATTGACATAAACAAGTTCCGACAAACAATATATTTGGAATATAGTATATATATAATAAGTTATATCGGGTATATAATCGGGTAACTGGGTTTATGTTATCGGGTAATCGGGTATATTAGAAATCCCAAACCCGTCCCAAACCCGCGAAAAATTTCAAAACTAATCCAAAACTCGTCCCAAACCCTAATGGGTCGGGTATTACCCGTCCCATTTATATCGGGTTTCGGGTTTTCCCATCGGATTCGGGTTTCATTGCCATTCCTATTGATATGGGGAGTGTTTCTCATACAATAAAAAGATCAAAGTGGGTTGTTTGAGACAAACTTTTCTAATTAAACATGTCGAAATAGGTTTGTACTATTTTTCAAACATATCGAATGAACAAGATTATTTTTCAAAGAGGTAAAGCTGATGTGATTGCGGCGGTGTCCCCACGAGCCAAGGGGAACCCTTAGGCCGTTCGTTGTAGGGGCGGTGGGTTCTGGCGTTAACACCACGTGACCGCCGATGTGGCATGCTTTTTGCAGGGATTAGCACCATGTCGGGGAGGCTGTGTTTGGCGTTGAGGTACAACGTTAACGCATTAATGAGCAAAGGGGAAATATGTGAGACGGTATGGTGATGTTGATGAAGCTTAACGTCAACCAATGTTTTTTTAACGACCAATAAAGAAAACTTTATTAAAAAGGTTAGCAAGATTTTAGGTATAGTGGTATCCGATTTACAATGGTACGAGACCAACCCACCTAAAAGAAAAACCACCCAACACCCCCAATTAATCAACTACATTAAAAGGCAGCCAACTTTCCCATGCTAATCCCGACTACCTTGCTCGACTCTTCACCCACAAAAAAACTTAGTGCTTTAATTTCGCCAATCACTTGGTTTAAACAAGCCGACTTACTACCTATTGAATACCACCTCGTTCCTTGTCTGCCAAATACACATATCGTTGTTAAACACACCGCATGAAACACCTTAGCCACTTGCTTCGGAAAAAGCATGTATTTATATAACTCTAACAAGTCATGTGTTGAGAACGCGTAAATTGCCAGGACCTTACACCATGCTGTAATAATACACCAAACCGATTGAGTGAATTGACACGATACAAGTAAGTGTTCCGCCGATTCCACTTCTTATTCACAAATTGGACATACTACCATTGCTAATCCCCACATTTTATTTTGCCAACGGAAATAATGTCCGTTTCCATTCTATTTCCTCCCTCCATGTTAAAATACCCATGTTTGTGGAACAAAATTGTTCCCACTCAAATAAATACCTCGTATCGGTGTTAACCACAACGAATAGCCTTGCTATTTTGATTCGTTAAAACACAATTAATTAAATTAGGCCCGTAATTTGTTCGTTCGATAGAAAGTTCTTTTATGTTCGTCCATTTAATAAATGAACAGGGTATAGACAAACTTAATTTTTTAATGAATGTAGATGGACATTTCACGAATTTTCGTTTAGTACGGTGTTCATAATCCGTCCGTTAATCCGACAAAAACTTAACAGACCTCTAAATAAATGAAACAGGAGCGTGGATTCACCATCTTACTCGGTAGCAATATGGGCGCGTTATCATCATCAGCTTCCCCTCTTATCCTCCGATGTCTCCTTCGCCGTCCGCCGCCATCAACCACCACCTCCGCCCTTCATTTCTTCAAACCCTTCACAAACACCACTTCAATTTCCAATTTTACCCCTCCACTTCCAATCTCTCACACTCCACTCTCCTCACTAATCCCTAGACCTCTCTCCACCTCCACCAACACCGCCGTTGAACCCGTCATATTCACCGGAGACGAAACCCACTCCGACACCAAAACCGACGTCGTTTCGGAAACCCAAATTGACGATGTGGGTCCTACAGAAACTGAGGCTGAGCAGGCTCCTGTAGACCCTAGAATATTAAGTGCCCATAACGAAATGCTGTCGAAACTGAAATCAATGAGTGTGAAAGAAAAGAAAGAGTTGGGTTCTTATGCCAACAGTTTGGGGAAAAAGCTTAAATCCCAACAGGTCGGCAAGTCCGGTGTTACCGATGCCGTTGCCATTGCGTTGGTCGAAACCCTTGAAGCTAATGAGCTTCTCAAGGTATTAACTTTCTTTCGTTTCAAATTCGGTTTCAGTAGTTAAGCATTGTGTTATCATTAGTTGGATGTTAGGGTTTAGGAATAATGCCATATGCAGTAGTATTGAGGTTTTATTTTAGTGAAGCGAATTTTAAGATGAATCCGAGGTACTAGAGAAGCTAACCTCAAAATCGGTGTTCGTTTATATGGTGTATTGACTCTGTATAACTAGAAACATTGCTAAAGTTGTTCTTGAAAAGAAACCGCTGTTGGTAAGGTTTAGTGTTACTGAAAATGTGGAACTGCACTTCACGTGGCGGAACGTGCAAATGGGGATCCGAAAGATGTGGTAGAGTTTGTGAGACATTTAATGGATTGGATGAAAAAGAGGACGTTTCGTCCTTGAAAATGAAATTAACTGTTGTTTTCATTTGGGCTTCGCAGCTAGAAACGTTGAAACTGTTAAGAACATGGCATTGTCAGCAAAATATTGTTCTTTTCTGTCATAATATTAACGTTGTCAATGTTTCTAGCTGCATTCGTTAAATGGAGCATAGTGTTGAATTTTTATTCATGTGCCAAGTCTTCTTTTTCCATCAAATTCACTAGCTTTCTTACGGACTCTTCCACATCTTTCAAATCATCTTTTGTAGATACCGCTACATGAAGCGCGGTTTTCTCAATTTTAGTGATGCTAGTTTCAAGAAGCAACGTATCTAGTTACATTTAATCGAGGCATCATGTAGAGTGACACCAATTTGAGGCACTTATCTCTAAGTCCTTAAAGTAGTTCTAATGCAAATATAGTTAGTACGTCATTCATCTTAGGATTATATTCACTAAGATAAAGCTTCGATTTCATTGCATTTTCTGAGTTTAAAGAATTCCTTAATTTGGTTTTGACATGATTACTTCAAGCCTTGGTTTTAAAACACGCGCATCAGGAATGCATAACGTGGTGATGAAACACCGATGCACATAATGTTATGTTTTGACCTGTAAACTTGGAGGTTGTTTAAAATTTTAGAAGACCTGTTTGCATTGTTTTCGAATGTGCTTAATAAGCCTGTACAATGAGCTGATGAAGCTGCTAAGTTAGCTGTACAGAACGACAGATCACTTGTATCTTAAGCATAGACTACTTGTACACACAGAGTTAAAAATACTAATTTTTGGTTACGCATAAAACTTCTTTTGTAGTAATAGAGCCTTATTTGTATTTATTTATACTAATTTCTTATTTTAGTGTTCAAAAGGTAACAAGTTAAAATTTTATCTATCAATAATATTATAGTGAATCCATGTAAAAACTATAGTGAATTATGCCATTTTTTGTCTTCTATATAAATTAATGTGAGCCGACTATTATGCCATTTTGGTTTAACTTAAAAACTCTTAAATATTTCTGTGTGTATTCATTATATACATGCTATGGTTATGGTATTCCTCCACTTCAGTATCATTAACAAGAGTCATCTCTGTGTTTTAATTCTAATGATTGCAACAGCTTAAAATTCACAATAACTGTCCGGGAGAGCTAGACGATGTGGTGAGTCAGTTAGAGGAAGCCACCGGTTCTGTTGTGGTTGGTCGAATCGGTCGAACTATAATCATTTACAGGCCCAGCTTAACCAAACTCAAAGCAGAAGAGAAAAAGAAACAGGCTATGAAGGTTTTCCTTAAAAGAAGAGCAGCATATAAAGCATCTTATCAGGTTTAAATGTTTAATTACAATTTTATTCTTGACCTTTAATATTTGTTTATATTATATCCATAAGGTGTCATAAAGACATAAAGTTTGGTTTTTTATATGCAGGGTAGAACGCAGAGTAGAGGACAGTCAGCGACATCATCTAACCGGAGTCGAGAGTATAGAAGGTCTTGAGTTTGCTTTGTTGGTACATTGGTTCATTCACAATGTACTAGTAGAGCTTGTTTTGTCTATAAGACTGTTGGGTTGGGTTGACTACTCCAACCAGAAAGGTATGATGTTTTGTTAGGATACATTCTCTATTAATGGGATTGGGTTGGATGGGGTCTGGTATACGAGTATCATAATGTTTAGCTACCGACACTTAGAAGCATGATGTTGTAAACGTTTAGACATACTTAATGCGACTTTAAACGCAATTGATGTTTCCTACCATCTTTTTTTGGTTAAGTTATTAAACTTGTTGAATGTGCCATAAAAATATATGTTTTTATTTGATTTGAGAGAAAAAAAAATTGCAAGTTGGTTTGGTTAAATGGAAGAGATGGATGGTGTTTGCCTGTTCGGTCCTTGGTCAAGAACTAGTTTTTGGAGGTTCTTTTGTGTGGCATAGGTCCATCAACCGCAATGGTTATGATCTTAGCGTTATGGCAAACCAAAGAATAAAAACCAACGTAAAATAATCCAAAACGACTTAGTGTAAACCCCTAGACTAGTAAAATGATTTGTAATATGTTCATTGTTTAAAACATTATTTTCTAGGAATCATGATTCAAGAAGGCATGAGAGTAATTTCTGAAGGGTCTTAACTAAGCATTTCTTAGCGCCTTCTCTTCATCATAGTTATCATTCATACATATAATAACGACGCAGTTAACTCAGTTACAACGATACGTCTGAATCTAACATTGTAATGAGTTTCGTCTCGTATCCTTATCCCTATCACATATCCCAACATTATGTCCATCTTATTTGTATTGCTTCTAATCTTACGTGCGTATACGTGTAACAACCACATCATTCTCACACTGATACGTATGATGAACAAACTTGCAAAATAAAATAAATAAAAAATCATATTAAAACACATGCCTTTTCTTCTACCAATGTAATACACGAGGAGTTTCTATCCATACTAAACTTAAAACATTTTAACACAACAAGTTCGGTTACCTATTACTCCTTGAAAAACTAAAAATTCAATCATAAAAGACGGGTAAATTAGTAAATTGACAGATGACAAAAAGGTCCATGAAAGCAGGATATGGGATAGGCAAAAGCAAAACACACTCGATTCAAAAGTCAATAAAAACATTTGATCTTTTTGACTTTTCACTGGACCTAAGCAGTGGCAATAACGTAATAAACGGTAGAAAACGGGATATTAAAGAAACACAATATCCCTCCAATGGAAAGTAAATGATGATGCGAGAGTCCACAAGAAGCATTCGATTTGTCATTTGCTCTCGTCCCAATCACCAGCAACCCGATTCCAGCGAGTGCAATTATCCTGACACAAAACATTGTACGTTTGATTATATTCGTATATTCAAATCTGACACAAACCTGAAAATTTTCCTTGTAATCATGTCATACAAATGAACCTAAACATGATTCGTGTATTCAGTATTCATGGTATGACACAAACATGACTATTATTATACTTCAAAATTCTAAACATACATATTACTTTTATTCTTCTGAAACAATTATATTTAGGCTATGTCAGCTTAATTTTAAAATTTTATATGCTGGAATAATAAAATACTCATACTTTAAGCATAATGTATGAAACACATTTTTATATGAAAGCAAATAAACGGTATATGGGTTCGACCCAAAAAACTCACTCACATTTATCTGTCGAGCCTAAACAAGCAAATAAAAGTATTCAATAAAATCTCACTCACATTTATCTGTCATATCATGAGATAAAAATGTTGCACTACTCGTAATGATTTCTAATAGATCAACACTCCCTCTCTCCCGCTCCCGATTGTTTTCGTGTGTGTTTATTTGTTCGATTAAAGTTAAAAAGAAATTACAAAATATATATGATTAACTAAGATTATTATAAAAGATGAAAGGAGATAGGAAATGAGTACCATGTAATTATGAGAGATACAAATAACAATTGTTTTCTCCACTCAGAAGCTTTATGGTTGCCCTCTTGACTACACGCGGTGCAAGCACCTAGCAAGTTAGCCAACACATGAGCTACAATCAACAACAAAATTGCGCCAACACCGAACCTAAATGCTTCTTGGCTTGGTTCTTTGCACTCAAACAACCACAACCTCAAATGCTTCTCCTATATACTCATCACACACAAAAAAAAACAAACATTAAATCACAAATTCATTCATATGAAATACAAATAACGTATCATTCATAGATAATTTGTCGGTAAAAGTCTATTTTCTAGTAATGTTTTGATTCTAAAAATGAGTTTAAAAAACAGTTGTCAAACCTGATTTTGTGCTGCTTCGGCTTTTATACCAAGAAATCCCGCAACTATATCTAACACGACGATGACAAGACAGACAAGTATGCCAATAACTTTGTTAACCATCGTGACAAAGATTTAATCAAGCTAATATTAGTGTTAGGGTTTGCTGTTTGTCTTGCAAGTGTTGTATGAATAGAGATCAAAAGGAGGGCGTGTAATAATATATAGGGTTCACGCGGGATACCATTTTTCTACATTCTTTTTTACTTTTAAATCTTTTTAATTATTTTTATGTTTTTACTTTGGATTCTTTGTAGGGAGACTAGGTTCTAACCGGGTCCAGAGCAAGACATACATGATTCTAATTTCTAAACATAATATAATATATTAGTATTTAACCATTATTTTAGTTATACGTAAGTTTTAATATGTTTAATCTCATAGTTATTAACAAGATTTTGTGAATAATGTTGATGTTTTATGATCGATTTCTTGCTCAAATTCATAAATATTTAATATTTTAAATATATATCTTGTAATTATATAAGCACTTTACCCAATAATATTATAAGATTTACTAACAAGAATCTTAAACAAAAATATTTGACTTTTATGGGGCATGGCGGTCTTAAATGTGATATCAAGCATGCTAATATTGCTAAACGCTAAACCTACTTTATTTTCCTTTCTTATTATTCTTTTTAATATGAGGCACTATGGTTTTTAAATACTTCACGTTTGATCCTTATACTTAATTAATTGCAAACCTGATCCTACATGCTAACAACTTATTCCTTGTGTGATCCCATACATGAACGTCCATTAGATTTCACCGTTAATTCTCCTCACATGAGGGTATTATAGTCTTTTCAAGCTGAAAAGATGCAACGCTTGGATTGCACACTCTAGTCCCTAGATGTTAGTTGTCCATTTTTCCCTTTGATTCTCATACTCGATCTTCAAACACAGTCAAGCTAGGGACTAGACTGTACAATCGCACAAGAAATAAATTGTTAATGTGTAGAACCAAGTTTGTTATTAATAATTAGTTAAGTCTGAGGATTAATTGTACTTTATTTGAAAACCACATTGACTGGCCAAACAATTTTACTCTCATAATTATGTTTGAGAAAGTTTTCATGAAACTATCAACGTATATATTGATTGTTACAATACTAACTATTTGTTATACATTAGACAATACCTATGCAAAACTAACATACATTTTGTAGTTTTTTTAACTTTTTCTCTTGACAATTTTTTCGAGCAAAAAGATAACATAATTTTTTTGTTTTCATTTTCTTACAAAAGTCCAGTAAGAACTTTTACACATTAAACGTATCTACACATTTTAAATTTAAGCATAATTGTAACTTTTTTTTTTACATATTAATGGATCGTTCGGTTCACTGAAAATTTTTGTTGGAATTCACGAAAAGAATATGAATAAATAATTTACATTTTTATATCATGTTTGGTTTACAAATTTATTAAAGGAACTAGAATGTTAAAAAATATAAATACATAAATTCTCTTAATAAACTCCTACTAAAAATAATTCCATCACTATCTTTTAAAAATGTAAGGATTACTTGGTAATTATATAAAACTAGTAAAAAACCCGACGCGTTGCGGCGAGGGGACATGAATTCGGTCAGGATCAATTATCAAGACTAGTTTTGTGAAAAAACAAAACAATATCGTTACACACACAACTTATGATTAAAGCTACACAGTTTAGGTTGGTATCAGTTAAGTTTGTACCAATACTAACACAACCCAAAAATAGATTAGTAAACGCCCATAATAGTAGTAACAGTCATATATCTTATAATGAAAAAAATATAAAATGTTTAAAACGATGTTTATCGGCTACGTTCGTTATGGTGCGAAAGTTAACAACCCCCCTCCCCAAAAAAAAAGGCAAACACGCAGCCATTATTGTAGATAGTCGACATGAATTCGGTCGCTATCGGTTAGGCTTTCTACAATACCGGAAAGAAAAAAACCCAACAAAATCATGTTTAATTTAATATATCTAAAATAACTTCGGCATGTGTTTACTTCATTGATTTCTTTGCTATTTATCAAAGGTAATCATTATATCTTTTTTACAATTTAAAATTAATTTAGTTAAGTTATAAAAATAATAGTAAAACAACTATGAATTAAAAACAAATATAAAGAAAAAAATAACAACGAAGAAAAGACAACAAAGCCTTAACTAAAAGTTTAAAGCAACCGAGTTAAACAATTAAGTAACATCACAAAGCAATACATTTAGTAAAGGGACTTGCACCTTTTGTCCACACACTATAGATAGTACAGAGGAAGGACAGGTGGATAAACACGTCAAGTGGAAAGCACAAAACTAATAGGTAAACATAGAGTAATTTATTTGGTCCATACTATTTACTATTTACTATAAACAAATAATAAATTGCTAGAGGTGCACAAATCGGGTTCACCTTGAAAACCCGAATTGGTTCAGAACCGGTTTTTTTCACACCGGGTAGAAAATGAAACCGGTTCCAGTCAAGAACCGGTTCGGTTCTCAACCCGAACCGATGCCCAGAAATGCAAACTTTTAGGAACCGGGTAGGGTTGGAACCGGACCGGTTATTAGGTAAAAACCGGTTCCACCGGTTTTTTTTGAAATTCAAACAATATAGCCGTTAGAAACCGGTTCCAACGGCTATATAGCCGTTTTTGACCGTTGGAACCGGTTTTATTACTATATTTAGCCATTTTTCATTCTATAAATACCAATGTATGAGTGTGTACTTGTTAAACCACTTCCAAAACTATAAAACACACTCCAAAACACAATTAAGCTTAAACCGACAACAAATGGCAACTAATGACGACGTTGTTATGGTGATCGAAACAACAAGATGCCCCGATGTTTGGGTTCATTACGATTTGTGTCTAATGACCGACTCACATGAGATGGCACGTTGCAAATATTGCTCGAAGTTTCTTAAAGCAGCGTCCAACTCGACATTACGAAAACATACGAATAAGTATTGTCGAGAGAAAAGAAGTTTGGATGCTAAAAAAGTGGAAGTGGGAGAATCGTCTGGCTCTACAACCCAAAAATAAGTATTCCCGAATTAAAACGACGGACTTTGTTTTTTAAGTTTTAGTTGTTATGTTTAGTATCGTTTATGTTTTAATAATGTTTGTAATAGTTATTGTTTAAATAAATAAAATGTTCGTTGTTATTAAAAAAGTACAAAAAATTAATCATGAGTAACAAAAGTAATTATAATTAAACAAATCAAAACTAAATATTAGTTGAACAAGTTACAAATAATTTTACTAAAACAAATAAAAAACACAAATTACAACTCTTCTTCGTCTTCATTCTCGTCTTCACCCTCGTCTTCGTTATCGGAAGAAACCCCGTCCTCCGCCTTCTCATCATGAATATGACGCTCTATTGGTATTTCGTCTTCAAAGTTCGCCTTGTGTTGTACACGATCCACCGCATCCAAATGATCCTTTAGGCAAATGCAAACCTCTAGAGACTCGGGAGTTAATTTTGTTCTTCGCATAGATAACACCCTCCCACTAAAGGAGTAGTATTTTAGTTTGTTTTTGAGTTTGGTGGTGAAACAAGTGGTGGAAAACAAGTTATATATAGGTTTCGGGCATCAAAAACCGGTTCCAACGGCTATATTACCGTTGGAACCGGTTACAATGGCTCTATTCTCTCTCAAAAACCGGTTCCAACGGCTATATTACCGTTGGAACCGGTTCCAACGGCTATTTTGTGTCTCAAAAATCGGTTCCAACGGCTATTTTGTGTCTCAAAAACCGGTTCCAACGGCTATATTACCGTTGGAAGCGGTTCCAACGGCTAATTTGACCAATGTTTGACTAGTAAAAAAAACCCGCCGGAACCGGGTTTTTCGGGTAGGAACCGAACCGGTTACAATTAAGAACCGGGTAGGAACCGGGTTGAAACCGATGGGGACATACAAATAGGAGAACCGGGTACGATTTTCGGGAACAAAAATACCCAAACCGGGTATTGGGCCAACCAGGTAGGAACTGAAACCGGTTCCGGTTCGGTTCCACCAGTTAGGTTCCGGAACCGGTTTTTTTGTGCACCTCTATAAATTGCAACCGTCACATTGAAAATAGTGTTGCTTTGCACACTTGTCAAAACCCTATAGGTATTTCTTATGAACAGTGTAGAACTGTGAGTAACCGGTAACTTACAAATTAATATATATATATATATATATATATATATATTAATTTCAACGGAGAATTTGAAAGCCGATGAATGAAAGTATTAATATTAAAAAAAAAAAAAAACAATCCAAATGCATTTTCCACAAATGTTAAATTCTATTTTTCACAAATATGGACCAAACATGATTTATATAGGAAAACATTTCAACTCCAACTAGGCAACTACACTTCCAAGACTATCAACATACCAAACAACCCCTAGTCCTAGTATGTAAAAAAATATTGAGATGAATAATTCTCTGTAAAAACTATCTGATTTGGATAAAAGAATTTCTTTAAATCATTTAAAAAATGGTACAACATTGTTGTTGACAACATTTATTGATAAATAATATAGTTCTTATTCAATCATCATAATAAAACTTCAATGAGTCATAAAAAAACTAACCATGCCATAAATTCATGAGATTAAATATAATAAAAGCCACCTAGTTTATAACATTTTGTACAAATTTAACTAAATAAAATTTAAAACAATGGACCAATAGACAAACCAGAACAAAGAAAGTTTACAACCACATCAATGTCCACAACCCGCACTAGATGTCGACACCTCAGTGCTACAAACTGGACACACCTGCACATGAGAAGCAAACATCATTCATATTTTGTAAACCGACAAACATATATTATTAAGATTTCACCTTAATACTAGATTGCTTAATTCAAAAATGATAATTAATTAAAAAGCTAAATTTGATAGTAAAAACATATACCTTGTTTATTTGTAACCAGTTGGTTATGCACTCAGCATGGTACGAGTGCTTGCACGGAAGCAAGGTCAAGTTATCACCATCCTCATAGTCTAAGCGACAGATAACACATCTGAAACATGCAAATAAAAAAAATAACAAAGAGAATATGGACGGAGTGCTTTAACTCTTTTTGGTCAAATTAAAGAAAAGATCAGAAGAGAATTGTACTTACGTTTCACTGCTTCCATTTTGAGCATTTTGGGTCTTGTAGACGACTGACTGTAAAGAAGCAATTGAATCAGCAGAAAGCCCTCTGCTTTCGGTCCCGACTACTTCACCCAGCGCAATCAGTTCCTAAAATAATTACATGTGAGCAGAAACACATACAAGAACAAAACACAACTAACTTGAGATAATGAAATGATTTTGTTACCTCGTATGAAAGTTCATCTGGGTCAACATCATCCCATGAGCCCTGAAAGATACAAACACTAAGCATCAACACATATGAAGAGTGGTAAGCGGATATCAGTTATTTTGAAAAATAGTATAGAGTGAAGCAAGATGTGTAATGAACAAATATGTAATAAAGTAAAAAAATCTAACAGAAAAATGCAGATTTTGGTTGTACATAAAGCTTATTCGGTTGTACATAGAGGAACGACTCATGTAGCCTCGGGTTTTGGACCTACATGCTCTGGAGCACCTCTCGCTTCTTACAACCTTGGTTTTTAAAAAGCGTGAGGGGCTCTAATGTCTATTAGTCCAAAAATATGATGTGAGAGGTGCATGTCACTTATGCGAAGCGTTCATTATTAAAAAAAACTAGAAAAGTAATTATGTGTCGCTTTTTATATTGTTATACTTGAACATAAAAACAATCTAGTATCACACTTTCAAAACATATTTATAAGTTATAACAAAAAATAAACTCAAAATTATCACACTTACACATACTTAAAATTTAACGTGTTCATAAGAAAAACTAGGTTTTCATTTTCATTATTGTTATGTCCTCAAGAATAATATATTTAATGTTACCACAATAATTGAGACAACATCATGAAAAAACAAAATTCGTTATGGTACCTATACCAACAGAAAAAATACACTCAAGGTGTACAAGCAAAAAGCGTACACTGCGCAATATAATAGTACTAAACTGGTTATTCGGTTTTGCTCAAGTATCTAAAATATCTATATGCATTATTATTACTAGTAAGTTTACAAGTGCTAACTCATTTTGCAGACATATAGTTTACAAGTGTTAATGTGTGTGTTTCTTTTGTTCTTCTCACTTGTTTTTCATTGTTAACCTTAACATTCTATATGAGTACACGCAGATTAGAGAATCCAAACATATGATCAAAAGTTTGATAATTGACAAACTCATGACCATAGTCACATGGATCGCGGTTTGCTCCGATACAGGAACGAAGAAAGGTAACGCAATTCGCCAGTTCATTTCTGTACAAACCGGTACGCTGTACCGTAGAGTTCGGTTCGGCGTTCCCAATTCAAAACAGAATTTCAAAATCCAAACTCTAATCAAGAACAAAGCAAACAACGAAAACATAAAAGTTCTAAATTATTAATTTATTGGCGGTTTTTAAAAATTTGAAAATTACTAGTTAATTGATTATATTTTGTAATATAAATTACTAATATACAGATTTTATATTTATAATATAATATAAACTGCCCAAATTAATTGATCGTCTTTGGATTTTGGAATCCTTTTAATTAATACCTAAAAATAGGGAAATGAGAAGTTGCCTAATTTGCCGCCCAAATTGATTGGAATCATTGGATCGATTAAACTGATTACCATATCCATCAGATCGGCTTTAATTTAGCTCTGAATCGACAAGCCAGTCAACTGAAATCGTTTTCACCATCCATTTGGAGCAACAAACCAGTCAATTGGATTTGTATCTATCATCGATTTGGAACGACGAAGCAGCCTAATCAATTCGCGATCTGATAGCAATTTGAATCAATTGCGAATTCGTTTGGGAACAAAACGTTCCAATACAAATTTCACGGCTTGTTGAGCGACTTATGTGACTATGCTCATGACTAGATTTTTAATGAGCAAGTGTGTGAAAACACATGTAAACAATACTATTGAGCTAAATTAAAAATCGAACAATTACCTGAGAATTGCCACCATCATCCTCCATACTATCCTCTTCCTCCTCGGTAACCACTGGCAATCAGCAAAAACTTTGTTAACCATACACGTTTTAACCGGAAGCGGAAACAGCATCCAACAAGACTAACCTAAAACAAGAAAATGAAACAAATAATTAAATTCGAAACTCACTTCCATTAATGCCGGTGAGAGCCAGCAATCTAGCAGCCATTTCTTGATCTTCAGCATCCTGTAACGCCCTTGCATATGCTTCATCATTCGGAAAAGAAGCCGGGTCCAACTCAACACCTCGGTTGCCCCTATCTTCCTCACTAGATCCATTATCAAGGTGAGCATGCACATCAAATGCATCTTCTTCATCTTCTTCAACATCAGAACCAACATATTCACTATTATTTTGATCAAACTCATCATCTTCACCTTCCACATAGCTTCCAGTTTCCCAACTTTCATGGTCACTTCCACCTCCGTTCATCCTCAACATCATATACGCCCTTTCCTATAAACACAATCACAGTTTCGTAAAATAGAATCACAAACTAACAAAACACAAAACTATCACAATCAATGACATTATATCACATCAAATTTCATACTCCAACGCCTTATTCAACCTAAGTAAGCTAATAAACATTGAAATCAGATACAATACAAACACGAACTAACAAAACACTAAAATATCACAATCAATAACATAATATTAATCAAATGTCATACTCCAATGTCTAATTCGACCTAAATAAATTAACAAACAATGAAATCAGAGATAAACACAACCTCGATTTCATAATATACAAACACAAACTAACAGAACACAATGCTATCACAATCAATAACATAATTTCACATCAAATTTCAAACTCCAACAGTCCAACGCCTAATTCGACCTAAATAAGTTAATCAACAATAAGATTAGAAATAAACAAAACCTCAATTTCAAAACATACAAACACAAAACTATCAGAATCAATAACATAGTCTCACATCAAACTGCATACTCCAACGCCTAATCTGACCTAATCAACAATAAAATCAGAGATAAACACGACCTCAATTTCATAATATACAAACACAAACTATCAAAACACAAATTCACATCAACTTCAAGCTCCAATGGCTAATTCGACCTAAATAAACTAATCAACAACAAAATCAGAGATAAAACACAAGCTAACAAAACACAATTTCACATTAATTTCATGCTCCAACGGCTAATTCAACCCAAATAAACAACGAAATTACATATATACATGCGCATACCTGATCTAGCATATTCATTTCACATAACACAAAACTATCAGCAATCAATAACATAATTCCACATCAATTTCATACTCCAACGGCTAATTCGACCTAACTAAACAATAATACATACCTGATCTTGCAGTGTACGAGCGAGAGCAAGATCCGCATCGACCTGACTGAGATTTGTGAACGGCGTTCTCGTAACGGCAGCAGCAGGCCGGTTCGGATTGGCAGACTCTTCAGCAACAACGGCAGGATCAGCAATGGTGTTGCTAGGGTTTTCATCGGAGATCTTGCTGGCTTCATCTTTGAAAGAGTTATTGTTGTTGTCCATGGAGTAAGGTTAGGGTTAGGGTTAGGGTTAGGGTTTGAAAGAGTTTTAAGACAAAAGTAGTTTATGTGTTGCAGTGAACAGAGTAATACAGTACGCAAACGCAAAGTCTTTTATACTGCCGCAATGGCTACTTCTTGATGAGATATACTCGATATTTCGTAAGAGGATTGGTTAACCCTCAATCTCTAATATTCTCCTCCTCCCACATATTGTTATTTTAATTTAAACTTGGCAACACGTTATTTTTGGTAAGTAGTTACAGCTAGGGTATGCATGATTTGCGGTGGTGAATATGACAGTACGTCTCGTGATGAAACTTTGTTTTTATGATGATGTTGTTGACTGTTGTGTCATTCGAACGCAGATTGTATATACAATATGTTTGAATCTTCTGGAATCAGGAATGTATCAGGTCTTCATGATTCAAGGTTTTCACTTGATGAATAATGAAATGGTTGGCATATTTTTACACCTTATTATGAACTTCATGTTATGCAAACAAACGGAAACAGAAATAGAAACAGATAGTACATCATGATAAGTGGATTCGGGATTATATAGTTATTGTTGGTGATATGTATTAGTCTACGACTCTACGGAATGATATGGTTATTGTCGGTACATTTTGTTAGTTTCCATTAAGAGAGTTTGTAATATTCGTTTTTATAACATTAATAATTCAATATATAGAAATAAGAGAGCTCTTTTTTTCACATGTAATGGTTTATTATTTTTTCCGGTTCATCGGGTAGACAATGAAAGGACATGTGCTTCTGCTTTCTTTTTTAATAACGCTAACCAATGCACGTTGACTATAATCCAAAAGGGACGATTTTGAGACGAACGGATTTAACCGTTGAGGGTGATCGATATTCCAAAGCCCTTCGTTTAAAATTTCAGCTCTTCAATTATCACTGTAGTAATAAAATCAACAAATGCTACATCTTTCTTGAAAATACTATAAATGATGCCATGTTTAGATTAATAAATTTACTTTTGATTCATCGTGAATTGAGAAAAATAAAGATCACCAAATATTTGTGGGACATTTGTTCATAAATGTAAGAGTTTTCAACATCTTTAAAGATCCATTATTAAGTTAGATCAAGTGTTCTTGATCCTTTATGAATGTAGCAAAGTCTTCATAAATCATTTTAACCCATTTCATCTAGAAAAAAGCATACTTATTTGTAAAAGAAAAACTTTATTTATTTTAATTATTTGAGGGGTTGAATGTCCAAGAATTCATATATTTGTTAATGAATCAAAATGTAATTAAATATTCGATGCAAGATATTGATTTATAAATGACTTTCTAAAACTAGTAAAAACAATAACCTGACATCGATATTTTAACGAAGTATAGATGTTATTTACGTCATTAATTAATGTGTCATTGGATTTAAATACTTTCAACTTTCATCTATACCCTCCCAAATTTCATGTTATTTGTTTATGTCATCCTATCACTAACTAAACGCTAACGATGTTATGTTCATACTGACGTGGACGTTACATTTTATTAAGCCGGTATGCACATGTGTCATATGTGGGTCCCACATAGCCACCCGTCATCTGTTTTTTATCAAATAAATTCTAGCCACCTCCACCACCACCACCAACCTCCACCGCATGTCACCATCATCATCACCACCGGATATGAAATGCAGTTATTAGCCATCGGGAATCATCATCTTCATCAGGGCGTAATAGGTTGTGTCATTGGAAATGGTTGACATCATAAGACTGTTATGCACACAATTACACACCATATTAGAAACGATTATCCGTTATCAGATGACGATTAATGACGATTAGATTTGAAGAAACACTAACCGGACCCCAGACAGATTACGGGTAACCTGGGGGTTAGATAAATGTTTCTCACGAGGGGTTAGACCCGGCAAAGATGGTTCTTCTGATAACCTGCAAAACAGACCGTGAGCTCGTCACTGAGAAGGGGGGGGGGTTCCTCCTTGTGACCACCCTCCGGCGTGAGAATCAGACTAGATTGCTCTTTAAATATAAATGTATATTAAGAGATTGCTAGAGCAGATATCAGGTATAATATGATGATAATGTGATAAGATGAGATGGTCATACCATTTGTGGTATTTATAGCCGAAGGTAGGTTTCCAAGGAGGTGTGGCCGGCTGCAACAGTATTCCTGTTCCACCAACAGTGGCCTACGCACGTGCCCTGCTGGTAGTTGGCGGGTAGGCAGCGGCTGATAGTGACCAGGCCTGCTGTGTACTATTCCTTTTCCACCAACTGCCGGCTATGCACGTGGTATGGCAGTAGTTGGTGAGTAGGCAGCGGCTAATAGTGACATACAGTACAGGAGCATGCTGCTCGCCATACTGTTATCAACAAGCTGTCGTATCTTTAGTCTGATCTTTTGCCCATACCTCGTCAGGTACAGTACAGAAGATCTTCCCTTATCGTACGGACTGGCTTATTTGGGCGGGAGTATTCCCCCTCCCGCCCTTGTGCGGGATTGACCCCGGCTTTGCTCATTCCTTCAGGTGACACTGAGTTATTGAGAGCTAAGTGCCTTGTGCGTGTAGCCTTGCTGCGCGGGTGGCCTTCCCTGATGGCTTGTATCCGAAGCTGCGGGAACAGGCGGAGTCCTTCACCATTGGGAGGCATTTCCTGCGGGAACAGCTTGCGTACTGCGCGTAAGGACGTCACGTCTCTGAGCATGGTTGGTCCGGCGGATCCAGTTGGTTTCTGCGCAGACGTCCCTCTTCAAGGTGAGTCTTGCGGGTCCAACTGGGCTCTGCTGGGACCTACCTCTTCAAGTCCCCCCAGTCCAATGTTCTTCTCATGAGTGTTTAATAAAGTGAGGTGAACTTTTGGACTTAAGCAAAGGGTTTTGAAAAGGGTTTTTTAAGGTTTTCCATGGGGATTCCTCCCGCGGAAGTCCTTGTCACTTGCAGAAATTCCCGAGTTTCCTGCTTGGTCTTTGGGTATGATGCGGGTAGGTCTGTAACCTCCTCGCAAGTCAGGAGCGTTGAGTCCCACTTGTGTGGATTCTCCATGAGGTTTTGGTAGTTTTGAACATAGTGATCAATTATGTTAAAACCACCAATTCCATCCTGGAGCTTCAAACAACGTAGTTCTCGACGTTCCCGCTATGCGGGGATGTTATTTCCGTTTCCGCAAGCATTGCCCAGAAGATCCTTCTTGGTTTCAATTCCCAGCGGAGCGCTAGGTATGTGAAGGGTTTTGCCTTAACACTGTACCCGCGCTCGTCTTACGGTTACTTTACTTCCAAGGTATTCCTGGCGTCAATTCCCTGCGGGTGCTAGGTATGTGAAGGGTTTTGCCTTTACACTGTACCCGCATCCGTCTTATGGTTACTTGTTTGCCAAGGTTTACTTGGCTTCAATTCCCTGCGGGTGCTAGGTATGTGAAGGGTTTTGCCTTAACACTGTACCCGCATCCGTCTTACGGTTACTTGTTTGCCAAGGTTTTCTTGGCTTCAATTCCCTGCGGGTGCTAGGTATGTGAAGGGTTTTGCCTTAACACTGTACCCGCATCCGTCTTACGGTTACTTGTTTGCCAAGGTTTTCTTGGCTTCAATTCCCTGCGGGTGCTAGGTATGTGAAGGGTTTTGCCTTAACACTGTACCCGCATCCGTCTTACGGTTACTTGTTTGCCAAGGTTTTCTTGGCTTCAATTCCCTGCGGGTGCTAGGTATGTGAAGGGTTTTGCCTTAACACTGTACCCGCGTCCGTCTTATGGTTACTTGGTTGCCAAGGTAAGGGGTATTTTCCCGCTTACTTTTTAATCTTTTTGAATTTTGAATTTTGAAATTCGAAGAGTTGGTGGAAAGATAAGAACAGTCCAAACCTCTGAAACGTCGTGCGACGGTTTCTTCTGACTGTGTCAGGACGTGCAGGAAGTTATGGTGACGTGACAGTACATGGTCATTCCAGACGCTTTTTCAGGCGCGTGGGCGCGATTTTTCGGGCGCGTGGCCGCGAAATTAATGGTATGCGTCCTGTCAACAGCTGTTGCCAGCTTGCTTTTTGCCACGTGTCATGGTTTCATTGCACCTTTGATTTCTCTCTCTTCCGCATTAAATTCATCGCATTAATTACGATTAGTATATAAAGGGGGAGAGGGTTCTTTGTAATCCACACTTTCACTCTTCTCTTCATCTTAAGAACGATTTCCGGCGAATACTCATCTTTCCGTCGAGCATTCTCTTGAAATCGTTTTTTTCTTTCTGCAAGATGTCTTCACGTGATCTCGAGTCTACAGCCGATGACAAGAGTACTGCTGGCGAGTGCCAGTGTGCTCTGCCTGGCGATCTGTACCAGTACGTCGTCAGGAAGTTCATGCTCGAGTCTCTCGAGCCTGAGTTTCCTAAACCCCATCAGACTATGTACGACGCCCCCAGAGGCAAGATCGGGGTTTATGCTGCATTCTTTGTTTATGGGAATCTTAGGTTCCCATTGACAAAGTTTGTTTTCCGTGTCCTGGAGAGGCACGGTGTGCACCTGACCGAGGTGCATCCGATGGCGATTGCCAAGGTTCGCCACTTCGAGTGGGTGTGCCGGATACTGGGCATTGAGCCCTTCGTTGACCGCCTGATGACCTTCTACACTTGGAGGTGCGTCCAGGGGTGGTATACGTTGACAACCCGGATTAAGGGTTTGAAGATTTGCGCGACCGAGCGCAGTCTTCGCTCGTGGAAGCGGGAGTTCTTCTACATCTCTGCTCGCGCCATCCCCCTTGCCATGAAATTCAAGAATGGGCAAGCACTTCCCAGCCTTCACGCCTCCAACTACCAGGAGGCGGAATGGTTTGCGAAGATATCCCGAGTCCAATCTCCGGTTTACCGGTTTGCGGAGTCCGGGATGGTGATGCTGGGGATGAGCCGAGTGTGGAAGGCTGCGGATGCGCAAAAGATCCCAATCGTCCTTGAATACGGTTCGAACTCTGTTCCTTACGGTATGCTTTGTTTCCTTTTGTTGATTTAGAATTTCTTCTAACTTCTTTCCTGTTTATTTCAGAGGGGAACGACTTGACGTTGCTCCTGAACCCGCGGGAGGCTGACGGTCCAGCTCGGATGGGTACTCGCGCTCTAGACGAGAACGAGTTGCCCATCCTAGAACAAACGGCGGATCGGTTCGTGGAGGTCTACCCGCTAGGCCACGAGATCCTGAGCGCCAGGCGGCCAGGTAAGGCGCTATTCAACCCTCGACCCCTCAATGTTGAAACCTCTGCTGGAATTCCTTTAATCGTATGTTCTGATGAGGAATCCGCAGATGGTCCTCCGTTGGTGCGGAAGAAGAAGGCCGCCGGCGGGAAGGGGAAGGAGAAGGTGGCCTCCACTGCCGATCCGGCGCCTCGGTCTGATTCGGAGACCGAGAGCGAAGAGGTGGCGGGGAATCCCGGTGGTGATAAGACCGCCGCTCCGGAGGCTGCGACGATTGTCACCTCCGGAGAGCCAAGGATGACAACGGTAACCGGCGCGAAGAGGCCAGCTCCATCGGGTTCATCCCCGCCCGTCCGTACTTTCAAGCTCAAGAAAACCCGTAAGTACAAACTTATCTTTAACTTTTATCTTCATAGCTTAATATCGTTTAACACTTATCTTCTTTACGCAGGCGTGGATGTTGACGCATTCCAGGGTGGAGCGCAGAGGAGTATCTCCCCGCCAATGACGGTAGGCCCGGTCTGCCTACCTGAGGCGACGACCCAGGCGCCTGCGCCTGCTTCCGCTGGTTCAGTTGCTCACTCCTTTGAGCCGACTGTTCCAGCTGTGATGACGTCACCGCCGGCTGTGAGTGCTATTTTTACAGCATCCTTCACCGAGCCGGCGGTTACTATTGCTGCGGATTCCGCGGCGGCGACCGCGGCGGCTGCTACCATGCCCCCGTCATCGGCAACGACGGCCGATCCATCAGGTACGCATGGGGCTTCTCGCCAATCTCTGCCACCTTCCCATCTGCCTGACCTCTTGGATGGATTTCCCTTGGGTTCAGGTGATGGGTTCGGCGGCTATCGGCCTGTTATTGACCCTACAGGTGCGTAGGGTTCTTTTGGCCCATTTTTTTTTTATATATATTTTTTCTATCATCTTTTCCTAATTGCTCTTTGTTTTTTGCAGTGTCGGATTCCAATGAAGTGTATGTTCCACGATGGAACATTCGCCGAGGAACAACCCTTCGCACCCCTGTGGAGTGCGTGGAATGGGCTCGTCACGCTGCTCCAAGTGGTGCGTTGGGGGAAGCCATGGCTAGCTACCAGGAGGGTAGGCTAACCAATGAGCTTCGGGTTCTCCTGGCCCGGATGCAGCCGCGCGTCGAGCTGCTTTGTCGTGAAAACGACAAGTTAAAAGCAGCTCGCCTTAAAGAGGTGGCTCAGGCGCGGGCTGTCCGGGAGGAGAACCAAAGGCTTTCCGCCGTAGCTGCGGAAAAGGAGAAGGCCTTCAAGGCCCTCGAGGTTGAAGTTCAGGCACGACTCGAGGCCCGTTCCAAGGCTGCCCAAGTTGTTAATGAACAGCTTCAGCTGGCTAAGGAAACTGCAAGGAACGCAACCGAGAGGGCCACCAAGGCTGAAGCTGTTGCTGAGCCTCTACGCGTGGAGAATGAAGAGCTTAAAGCCAAATTAGAGGCTCTCCAGCAGGCTCATGATGCCTTGGCGATGGAAGACGCCAAAAAGCTCCAGGAGATCTTGGACCAGGGGGGGGTGCTTGACCATACTGAGCGGAAGCTAAAGGGCGTCGAAGAGGCTGCGGCTAAAGAAGTGTTGCTTGCCAACCTTAACAAGAGTGAAGCCGAACGCGCCCGTAACGAAGCTCAAGCTGCCCTCCAAGAAGCTCTGGTTGCCAAGGAATGGCTTCTTCGAGAAGCGTTGTCTCAGGTATGTTTTTCATGTCTTTACGCTTTTCTTTGTAGATAGAAAAGGTTTTGACACTTGTATATTTTCTTGTAGGTTGTGCATCGGGTCTTCTCAGAGACCTCTTATGATGATGCTATGAGCGCAGCCCTCAACGCTTCTCACGAGGATGTGGAAAAGGCCGGCTTCCTGCTTGGTCTAGGGTTCGTTGAGAAAGGCATCCCGCCTTCCAACTTCCCTTTGTACAATGTTGATACTGAAGCTGTTTACGACCAAGCAGTGAATCAGTACGCCGCCTTCCCGCATCCGGTGGTGGAGAAGGTGAATCAAGTTGCTGCTGCTGATGATGGGTTAGCTATCCTTAAAGCTTTCCTTGAACTGCCACGATCTACTGATGGTGCTGGTCCAAGTGGAAGTGGCCCTGAAGCCTGATCCTGAAGATCCCTTCCCACTGCTAGGATAGATTTAGCTTGTATAGATTTATTTTCTTGTAGGCGGGTAGTTACCCGGCCATTCTTGTAATGAATCTGTGAAATATAAATCTTTGTGCGGGTAAGACCGCTTCTTTTATTGGATTCCTTGCTTTATAAACGTTATATGACTTGCATACTTTAGTTTAAATTAGCAATTTTCCAAGTGTAGAATAAGTTAACCTTTGAACGTGGTAGATAATAGGTTGAAGTTTTGCTTCCTCTTTCGTGATTGTGCGGGTTGGACCGTCACTTGCACTTAGTAGGATGGCTAACTTTACCTGCGTCTAACCTGCGTGTAGGTTTTCCTCATCTTTTCTTGAGGATAAGTTAACCTTTGAACGTGGTAGATAATAGGTGTGAAGTTTTGCTTCCTCTTTCGTGATTGTGCGGGTATGACCGTCACTTGCACTTAGTAGGATGGCTAAACTTTACCTATATCTGACCTGCGTGTAGGTTTTCCTCATCTTTTCTTGAGGATAAGTTAACCTTTGAACGTGGTAGATAATAGGTGTGAAGTTTTGCTTCCTCTTTCGTGATTGTGCGGGTATGACCGTCACTTGCACTTAGTAGGATGGCTAAACTTTACCTATATCTGACCTGCGTGTAGGTTTTCCTCATCTTTTCTTGAGGATAAGTTAACCTTTGAACGTGGTAGATAATAGGTGTGAAGTTTTGCTTCCTCTTTCGTGATTGTGCGGGTATGACCGTCACTTGCACTTAGTAGGATGGCTAAACTTTACCTATATCTGACCTGCGTGTAGGTTTTCCTCATCCTTTTGTTAGAAATTCTCTGTTTTGAGTAACCGTTCGACGCGCGGTTGTTAATAGGTTAGTGTTCAGTTTCCTCTCATGATTCATGCGGATAGACCGGCACTTTCATTTAGTGGGATGACTGAACTTTACCTTTAACTGACCTGCGTGAAGGTTTGCCATTTTTTGGGTTTATGCGGGTTTTGCCGCCTTCCCCACGCAACGACTTTCCACGTATTTATGCGGTGAAAACCGGCATATCCGTGTTGAATAAATTAACCGTTCGACGCGCGGTTATTAATAGGTTAGTGTTCAGTTTCCTCTCATGATTCATGCGGATAGACCGGCACTTTCATTTAGTAGGATGACTGAACTTTTCCCCTTTAACTGACCTGCGTGAAGGTCTGCCGTTTTTTGGGTTTATGCGGGTTTTGCCGCCTTCCCCATGCAACGACTTTCACACTTATGTATGAGGTGAAAACCGGCATCAGTGTTCATAGTTAACAGTATAAATGTAAAATCATCAGCGTCGATGTTTTAAGGAGAATCATTTCCATTAGAAGTGGCTCTTGGCCTTTTCTTTACAAATTTGGAATTGATTTACATGCAAACTGTGTAATTGAGCTCCCTTCCATGTTGTTGGGATGGGAGTGCCATCGAGCCGATACGCACCTGGTTCGGGATCTCGTTCTTTACGCAGCATGTAGTCTCCACATTGAAGCTGGAATTTTTATTCGTGTTTTCCCCAGCTGGGGTTCTACACGCATCAGCCTGCTCAGCGTTCATTGCGCCACGAGGTGCGCGAGCGTCCCATCTCTGACGAATGCTTCGACCATGTCCTTTACGTCTATGCATTCTTCGGTGTTGTGGCCTTTTGTCCTGTGAAAGTCACAGTATTTACTCCGATCAGCATTGTGACGATGTCGGATTATTTGAGGCTTTGGCCATGGGAGCTCCTCAGTAGCGAATATTTCGGTGACGCTTTTGGTGAGCGGCGTCCATCTGGAGTTCTTGTTTGACTGTACGTTATCCCTTCCGCCTAACCGATGTTGCAAGCCGGATGAGGTGTCAAAGTTTACCCTTGACTGCCAAATGCCTAGCTTCCGCTTTTTGTTTAATCGGGCGGTAAGGACGTTGTCTTCTCTTGTTTTCTGGGTGTAGAGGTTTGTGCTCTGTGGGAGATCTCTACCCAGTTGCTTCTCCGTTTCCGCAAAGCGTTTAGCTGCTGTCATGATGGCATCCCATGTGGATGGCATGCCATCTTTACCCGTTAAGGTGCGGATGAGCTCTGGGTCGTTCGCGCCCTGGATAAAGGCAGCGCGAACAAGATCTTCGCTAATGTTACCCAGACTTAGCTTCTTCGAGTTGAAGCGAGTGATGAAGTCCAGCAAAGATTCATCTTTTTTCTCGAATGCACTTGAGGATTGTCCATTGCTCCTCGGTATACTTTCGTTGTTGGCTGAAGTGTTGGCTAAACTTCTGTTGGAAGTCTGCCCAGTCGTAGATGTGGTTGACCGGTAGACGATCGAACCACGCTCTAGCAGCCCCGACAAGCGTCATTTGGAACATGTAACACCACGTGGGTTCCGTCCAACTACTGACGGTTGCCCCCGCTATGAATCTGTTCAAATGATCATCTGGGTCGGATATACCATCATATGTGCCTATGCTGGACATTTGTTTGGCACTTTTTGGGGCAATTGCTTCTGCAATGTCCCTTGCAAATTTGGACGTTCCTGCATTTGCAACATTTGGTCTGAATGTTTTGGAGAAGTCACGTGGACTTCCACCTGTGTTTTTTGGTTTGAAGGCTTCTCCAAAATGCCTTCTCGGTTGGGAGTCCGTTTCCTTACGCTTCCCTTTTGCCCTATGGCGAGGGTTCGCGTCGGAGTCGGACTCCTCCAAGTCATCGTCCAGGTATTCTACGAATTCGTCAGCCCGTTGTACGGAACGCAAGCGTTCGTCCAACTCAGCTTGGAATTCCCTCTGACGTGCCTCCGCCCATGCCTTAACTTCATCGAGTGTTTGGCGGGGGAGTCTTGTTCGTTTCTCTAACTGGGTATCGGTGAATCCCAGTGAGCGATTATTTACTGCACTTGCCCCAGCTTGGGTAGCTGGGGTAGTGTTCGTAAAATTTACTTCACTTGCCCCGGCTTGGGTAACCGGGGTAGTGTTTGTAAAAACTGTGTAGCCGGTATTCCCCCCAGTAGCTGGGGTTGTGGTTACCGGAATTTTTTTAACCATCTTTCCAAAAGTTTGAAAAAACTGGAGAAAAATGAAGTTCTAGCTTTATGCACGGATGGCGCCAATGAAGAAACACTAACCGGACCCCGGACAGATTACGGGTAACCTGGGGGTTAGATAGATGTTTCTCACGAGGGGTTAGACCCGGCAAAGATGGTTCTTCTGATAACCTGCAAAACAGACCGTGAGCTCGTCACTGAGAAGGGGGGGGGGGTTCCTCATTGTGACCACCCTCCGGCGTGAGAATCAGACTAGATTGCTCTTTAAATATAAATGTATATTAAGAGATTGCTAGAGCAGATATCAGGTATAATATGATGATAATGTGATAAGATGAGATGGTCATACCATTTGTGGTATTTATAGCCGAAGGTAGGTTTCCAAGGAGGTGTGGCCGGCTGCAACAGTATTCCTGTTCCACCAACAGTGGCCTACGCACGTGCCCTGCTGGTAGTTGGAGGGTAGGCAGCGGCTGATAGTGACCAGGCCTGCTGTGTACTATTCCTTTTCCACCAACTGCCGGCTATGCACGTGGTATGGCAGTAGTTGGTGAGTAGGCAGCGGCTAATAGTGACATACAGTACAGGAGCATGCTGCTCGCCATACTGTTATCAATAAGCTGTCGTATCTTTAGTCTGATCTTTTGCCCATACCTCGTCAGGTACAGTACAGAAGATCTTCCCTTATCGTACGGACTGGCTTATTTGGGCGGGAGTATTCCCCCTCCCGCCCTTGTGCGGGATTGACCCCGGCTTTGCTCATTCCTTCAGGTGACACTGAGTGATTGAGAGCTAAGTGCCTTGTGCGTGTAGCCTTGCTGCGCGGGTGGCCTTCCCTGATGGCTTGTATCCGAAGCTGCGGGAACAGGCGGAGTCCTTCACCATTGGGAGGCATTTCCTGCGGGAACAGCTTGCGTACTGCGCGTAAGGACGTCACGTCTCTGAGCATGGTTGGTCCTGCGGATCCAGTTGGTTTCTGCGCAGACGTCCCTCTTCAAGGTGAGTCTTGCGGGTCCAACTGGGCTCTGCTGGGACCTACCTCTTCAAGATTACATGTTACATGTATTACATACTAGTGGTTGCAGATTCGTACTTATCGCCCCAAAACAAAAATAGGTATTTCTAATGACGGTAGGCTCCGAATCCACATCTGAGTTGGTTTCGCTGAAGAAGGTACCGAAGACTAGACATTACTTTGTTTGAATGAAATGGTTGTTGCATGTATTAATTAATGGATTTGACACTGTAGATAACAGTGCAGCTAGAGTTCAATAAAACGTTTTTGTTTTTCTGTATTATTATTATTAAGAAAGCTGGATTTTAATAATTCAAACCATTAATCATTGGTTAATAATAATCTTAACTAACAATCTGATCTTTATCATCGTTAACAAATATCCCATTCTAACAAATGGTTAGTTTTATCACCGATAACAAATATCCCATTCTAACAAATGGTTAGTTACATCATTAATAAGTTAGTGTTAAATTAACCGAAATGCCCTTTACAAACAAAAGAATAATATCAAATAAAATTTGCCCAATTACATGTTAAAATGATCCATTAACCTTATTGAGCTTACAGTAATAATTAAAGAGGTTAACTAAAAAGAATTACAAACCACCGATGAAAGTAAAGTAAAGTAAATCAGAAGTAGGTAGGTTGAACAATAATCACCGACGATGAACTAATTCGCACGACGAAACTCTGAATTCTTATTCAGATCAAAGCGACCCTAATTCATCCGATCATTGTTACCAACTCCGGGTCAATTATGACCAAATTTCTATGCTTTGCTTTCTAGTGCTCAACCGATGATGATGATGATGCAGCTGGCAAGTTAATATTATTATAACTAATTGGCATTTTGGTTGATTGATGTTTTAATGCTGTTAATGTACATCCATTGTTTGTTTTTATTTATTTCACTCCAGATAATAATAAGGGATTTGTTTATGGTCTGACTAACAACATTTTTATCGAGTTTCTAAATAAATAAATAATTAATTAGCGTCTTTCTTAATATGATCAGTCATAAGTAACCTATTCTTTTCTTTTAAATACATTGTTCATAGGGATTGATTGCTTATTTAAACTTTGAATGAATATCTTATAATGCCTCTTATTATTATTATGTTTTATAAGCATGTTGTAGAGGTAGGGTACCAAAAAGACCCGAACACCCTTAAGTACTACCCGCGGGTCATAGAGAATCTTCTTGTAGGTCACCCGCGGGACGCATGGATCACCCGCATATCACGATTGAGGAGGAATATCCTCATAACACACGCGGAAACATCCTGGCATCCTCAAAAGTTATCCGCAGGACAGGACATCTGTCCGCTTAAACATCCGGAAGACAGTGCCAGCGGGACAGCTGTCATCACTCAAGTACTCTCTAGAAGAAGGTTTACGATTCTAACTTGGGGAATACGTGACATACAAACCAGTGAAGAAAGGACACCTGGCCAGGTTGTTATAACTGTGCACATGGCCAGGGTGCGATCCGTCCTATCATTTGGTGACACGTGTCCAGGTTGTTATACTCATGCACATGAGACGTATAGTTCAACCTATCACAAGAGGACACGTGTCCAGACGGTTATCAGAGATCTTCTAGAAGAAGACAGCTGTCCCAATCATCTTCCATCATCCTTCGGCTATAAATACCTTGTCAAATGGTATGAGGTATTCATTCACTCCCACTGTACTCTCTCAATTTACTTAAGCGCTTATCTTCTACAGAACAGTACTGATTCCCACGCCGGATGGTGGTTACGGGAAGACCCCCCTCTTGCCCTTCCCGTAACGAGACTCACGGTGTCTGTTTTCCAGGTTTCGGTCACTGGACTTTGGGAGGTTGTACTCATATCCTGGTTATAATTATTGTATCCTACCTTGTGGACTCATTAGATCCAGGACCCATACCCGGGGATCGGATCTGTGTTTCTTCATTGGCGCCATCCGTGTTTTGTGTTAGAACAGCAATAGTTTTCGTTGGTTTTTTAGTTCGTTTGATATGAGTAAACTTCCTGAAGGGCCCTGCATCCGATTCACGTGTGACTAACACAGAAGCACCTCCGGGTCTTAGTGTTTTTGCACGTATTACGACTCCAGGTGGCCGTACTCTTGAATGTGTCACAACTCCGGTGTCACGAATCACCAATGTAACACCTGGGGGTTTTACCTTAGAAAATGCTACAACACCAACCGGTCCCACTCCCACGGACGGGGGACGTGGCTCGGCACCGGAAGGTTCAAATTTGGGTAATCTTAGACGGATTACGGACGAGACTTGCCGAAACCAGTCAGAATTTGATCTAGAAAATGACTCAGGCAAATCTGACATGGCGAGATCCCATCAATTAAGAGAAAAGCTAACTCCCGAGGAGTGGCTTCATGTGCAACAACAAAGTTTGATGGCTGAATATGAGCGCAGAAAACGTGATGAACGATTTCATACCCGCACTTTGAATTATGAGGAATCTCCCAAGAGATCTCCTTCCCCTCCACCAACAGTAAGAGGAAGTCAGCTCCGTTACAGCCAATCGACGGAATCAGAGTTTGATGAATTACCGAGGTTACGTCCTCGTCCTCGCATAAATATGCGGATGCCATCTTACTTGGAAGAATTTGATAGTTATGACTCAACTTACCAACCGGGAGAATACAGTATGTACACTGGTGATAGTAGGATGAGTTCACGGGCAAGAAGTAGTCGTCCGCAGGACATAGTCCGTCACACTGAATATCACAGTAATGCTGAACGGGACTTCACCAAACCATATCGTCCGGCAGCCTTTGCCGAAAAATCGAAATTCATAGCAAGTATTGCTACTGCACCCTTCCCTGTTAATGCCAAAATACCTACATTAGTAGGCAAATACAATGGTATGACTGATCCAAGTGATCATCTCCAGAACTTTGTGGCAGTAGGGGGTGTTAGTGGTTGGACGCTCCCTTATTGGTGTCATATGTTCGCATTGACATTAACAGGGGCAGCGAGAGAATGGTTTGAAAAGTTACCTGATGGTCAAGTTTCCAGCTGGGATGACCTTGTAAAAAATTTTTCTCAACAGTTCAGCCAGCAAAAGAAACATATGCGAGACCAGTCAGAAATTTTGGATGTTGTCCGCCGTGATAACGATTCCATAGAAGATTTTATCACCAGATTCAACAATGAAAGTCTGAACATCGGCGGGATAAGTACGGACATGCTTCGTGGTACCTTCCGCAAAAATGTTAAATGTGATGATCTAGTCCGCACACTCACTGGCAGAGATGGAATGCCAAAAGAATGGGACGAACTTGTGACTGCAGCGAAAGTATATGCCAACACGGAAAAAACTTTGAGGAATGGTAATCGAGGCAAAAATTTAAAGTCGGATTTCAAACTCCGAGACCTAATAGACAGGCGAAAGGCCCAATTTGGTCGAGACTTCAACCAAGCTCGGACGTATCAAAACCATTTGATGCAAGGTCCCTCATATGCAACAAAAACAAAGCGGGGCCCTCGAATCGAGGTCCCAACAGTTGGACTCCTCTTTCAAAGCCTCCTGCCGAAATTTTCACAACAGAGAATACAAGTTTTAGAAAACCACAACCATTGACAAGAAGGTCATTCTTAGATGCTAAGAAGCATTGTTCGTATCACGATGACGTCGGTCATAATACGAATGAATGTAGATAATTGAGAAATGAAATTGAGGAGGCTGTTAAATCTGGAAAACTCGGGCACCTGGTGAAAAATGGGAAACCTGATAATGGTAAAGCGCCCGTTCGGGACATCCAAGGCCCGAGTAAGAAGCAAATTAAAGATTTGAACGTTCATATGATACAAGGCGAGTCCCATATAGGGAATAAGAGGAAAGAATCTGATGATGAAGAGTGGAAGAATGAGCCAGTTATCTTCCCTCGAATTAAAGGGGGCCCGAACAATAAGAATCCCCTGATCATCACTGCCCTTTTCGGGCATTATCGTTCTCATTACGTCTTCTTCGACACTGGCAGCACATCAGACATCATGTATGAACAATGCTTTGAACAGCTTGACGAAGAAGATAAAGAAAGATTGAAACCCATCCATGCTCCAGTATCAGGATTTGGAGGGGAAATAATGCATCCGCGAGGGGTAATTTCATTCCCAGTTACCTTGAGCGACGAAATTCATTCGAGGACCGAGGAGGTCGAATTTCTAGTTTTGCCAGCAATATCGAAACATGACATTATTCTTGGACGAGAAGCAATTGGTGACTTCAATGCCCATCCATCCATAGCACACGGTGCAGTAGGAGTTCCGACCTGCACTGGTATAGCAATAATTCACGTCAATCGACATTGCTTTTCAACCGAGAACTCATAACCCAGCAAGATCCCAAAACAAACTTGAGAACCGAACCAGAAAAGTGAGTCTTGAACAAAGATTTCCCCGATCAAACTGTAACAATTGAACCTGCTATTTCCGAGATAGTACGGACTTTCTTGAAACAGTTATTATCAAAAAATGTTGATGTATTCGCATGGCAGCCCGCGGACATGACTGGTGTCCCGCGGAACATTGCGGAACACAAATTAAGGGTAAACCCGTTGTTTACACCGATTGTTCAGAAACAACGTAAGATGGGTCCGGAACAGACAAAAGCAATGAACGAGAAAGTCCAGGACCTCTTACAGGCCGGGATCATCCGTCCAATCCGCTATCAGACATGGGTTGCTAACCCAGTCATAGTCCCCAAGAGCAACGGGGCGTGGAGGATGTGCATTGATTTCAAAGATCTAAACAAAGCATTTTGTTGGTGCATTTTGTGACCGTCGCTATACAATTCTGACCAGCGGAACGCCACAGGCGAAGTTAGCACAACTTCGCCTTAGGCGAAGTTAGAACAACTTCGCCAACGGCGAAGTTGTAACAACTTCTGCCTTAGGCGAAGTTATCACAATTTCGCCTTAGGCGAAGTTAGCACAACTTCGCCTACTGAAGCCCAGGCCCGAGAATGTTTGGTCTATATATTGTTGTGTCATGTTTAGTTTTAAATCAATCTAGAAATCAGTGTGTGTTTGAGCAGCTTGTTTATTGAGAGAGAGTAAGAGACTAGAGTCGTGTGAGACGACCCGAGGTAGAGCTCACCTCGGGTCAGTCGTGTTTTCTGTTTTTGTTACGGTATGTAACGTGATTATTTTATATATGAATCTGCAGATTTGTTTATCCCGTTCTAGTATTTGTTTGTGTATTTGATCGTGTACGTGTTTGTGTTATTCGTCTGTACACCATAAACGAGTCTAGGAGGATTCCGCACTCCTAGACCTCGTGCGGATCTCGTATCGATCGCCGACGCCCCGGGGGGACTTACAAGTGGTATCAGAGCCTTAGGCTCTTACGCTATGGTTCGAGATCTGCGTTTTGGTGTTTCTGGCACGTTTCTGTGCGTTTCTGGCCGAACAGTTCTTCAGGTGAAGTTATTGTTCATCAGGCGAAGTTGCCGTCACTGTTCGTAGGGTTTCAGCGAAGATATAAGGTCAGGCGAAGTTATGAACAGGCGAAGTTGACTTTGGGCGAAGTTGACTTCTCGGCGAAGTTATGGCCAGGCGAAGTTATAGCCAGGCGATGTTAACTTTCGGCGAAGTTAACGAGATTAAAAAAAAAAAAAGTATTTTGGAATTTTCCGTCTGTATGGCCAGATGTACACGATTATTGTGAGACCGAAGATGTTGTTCCGTCAACGAGTGATCTTGTTATCTTTTGGTTTTACGTGTGAACAAATACGTGTCAACTCTGATTTGGAGTTGAGGTTGTGAATGGGTTATTGTTTGAAACTGGATAGTGACACATATTCGGGTGTTTGTGGGAAAGGAAATTGTTGTTGTTCGTGGTGACCAACCGAAGAAAGTCAAATTGAACTGAAGGTTTTTCGTCATTACTGGATTGCGGTCAGAGCATATTATTTATGTTATTTTCAAGGCGTTCGAGAATTGGATCCTGAAACGTGATGCTTATTTATTAGAGTGAAGATTCTGGAACAAGTTGGATTTAACCGGGAATTAAAGTGTTTATGTTCCTGATCGTTATCCCTGGTGATTGAAGATGCTTCAGATTTTTTAATGGTCATGTGTTAGATTCTGTCAGGGTGGTTTTGTGATGAAATTGATCACTTGAAGTTGAGTAGTTGAAGATTAAACCTTATCATATGCCGACGAGTTGGTGAAGTTGTGGAGGATGCCCAACTTCATGTGTTGGTGAAGTCAGATGGACTCACGTGATTGGTTGAGATGATCTATTGGCACGGGGATGCATGCATTACAAAGACCTCAATCGTTATAGTCGGAGAAGCTTACACTGAAGGGGAGATCTGATATGGAAGACGCTGGGTGATTGGTAGATTTGTGAAGCTACAGGACAGTTTCAGACACGGCTGGTTGACTGCAAACAGAAGATCATCAGTTAAGAGGGAGTCTGTTGGTGCATGTTTTGTAACAGATGATCTTTCGTGTTTTGTTAGAATTGAGAGCAACGGTCAAAGGGGAGACTGTTGGTGCATTTTGTGACCGTCGCTATGCAATTCTGACCAGCGGAGCGCCACAGGCGAAGTTAGCACAACTTCGCCTTAGGCGAAGTTAGAACAACTTCGCCAACGGCGAAGTTGTAACAACTTCTGCCTTAGGCGAAGTTATCACAACTTCGCCTACTGAAGCCCAGGCCCGTGAATGTTTGTCTATATATTGTTATGTCATGTTTAGTTTTAGAAGTATCTAGAAATCAGTGTGTGTTTGAGCAGCTTGTTTATTGAGAGAGAGTAAGAGACTGGAGTCGTGTGAGACGACCCGAGGTAGAGCTCACCTCGGGTCAGTCGTGTTTTCTGTTTTTGTTACGGTATGTAACGTGATTATTTTATATATGAATCTGCAGATTTGTTTATCCCGTTCTAGTATTTGTTTGTGTATTTGATCGTGTACGTGTTTGTGTTGTTCGTCATTACACCATAAACGAGTCTAGGAGGATTCCGCACTCCTAGACCTCGTGCGGATCTCGTATCGATCGGCGACGCCCCGGGGGGACTTACACATTTCCTAAGGATTGTTATCCTTTACCAGAGATTGACCTCAAGGTTGATGCTGTGGCACCATTCAAATTCAAGTGTTTCCTGGACGCCTACAAGGGTTATCACCAGATCCGAATGGCAGCAGGTGATGAAGATAAGACAACATTTCGCACAGACCAGGACACTTTTTGTTATAAAATGATGCCTTTCGGACTAAAGAATGCGGGAGCCACATATCAACGATTAATGGATATAGCGTTCAAAGACCAAATTGGTCGAAACTTAGAGGTGTATATGGACGATCTCGTAATCAAAAGTGTCGAGGAGGACCAGATGTTGAGAGATATTGAAGAGACCTTCGAAACATTGAAAGGTATTAACATGAAGTTGAACCCAGCCAAATGTTCATTCGGAATGAAAGAAGGAAAGTTTCTGGGAGTGATTGTCACGGATCCGGACTTCAAAGCTAATCCAGATAAAGTTCAAGCTATAGCCCGCATGCCTTCTCCGTCTTCCCTCAAGGAAGTTCAGACACTTAATGGCCGACTGGTTGCTTTGAATCATTTTTTGGCAAATCATGCAGCCAAATCTCATCCTTTCATCTCAACTATGAGGAATTGCCTCAAGAAAGCACAATTTAAATGGACCGCGGAGGCGGAACAAGCTTTCTTGGAGGTTAAAAAATGTTTGATGGAACTCCCCACGTTAACAGCACCTCACGCGGGAGAACCTTTAACGCTGTATCAATCGGCTTCAGACATTGCTATCGGGGCTGTCCTTCTGACATATCGAAAGAACGTTCAAACACCGATTTACTATGTCAGCAGAACATTATCGGACCCGGAAACAAGATACTCCATGCTTGAAAAACTTGTGCTGGCACTGGTCTATGCTGCCCGACGCCTCCGCACGTACTTTCAAGGACATCCCATCAATATC
This sequence comes from Bidens hawaiensis, assembly GCF_021521415.1. Classification (NCBI taxonomy): domain Eukaryota; kingdom Viridiplantae; phylum Streptophyta; class Magnoliopsida; order Asterales; family Asteraceae; genus Bidens; species Bidens hawaiensis. The sequence goes on from NW_027496774.1 coordinate 81,058, forward strand.
TTAACCGGATACAAGCTCAAAAACGTTCTCAGTAAACCAGAATTGTTTGGGCGCTTGGCCAAATGGGCCATCGAACTAGGTGAGCACGCAATAGAATACAAACCTAGGCCAGCAATCAAAGGGCAAGTGTTGGCGGACTTCATCACAGAAGTCCCGCATCACAAAGAAAGAGAATGTTTGACTGAGCAACAACCCCAAGCACCTCCGGAATCAGGACAGATTTGGTCTTTATTCACGAACGGAGCTTCAAGCAGTGAGGGATGTGGCGTAGGCCTTAGGCTAGTCAATCCCGAAGGCCATGAGTTTACATATGCCATAAAGTTGGATTTTAAAAGTACCAACAACGAGGCGGAATACGAAGCTTTCTTGGCAGGCTTACGGATAGCCAAAAAGCTTGGGGTTAAACATTTGGAAGCTCGGGTGGATTCCATGTTGATTGCGGGACAAATCAACGGTACATATGAGGCTAAGAACGATGTCATGGCTTCATATGTATCACAGGCGAAAGATTTGATGCTCCAGTTCTCTTCTTGCAAGGTCATTCATATAAAGAGAAGCGAGAACAAATCAGCGGATGCTCTCAGTAAGTTGGCTTCAACAAACTTTGAACACTTTGCCAAGGACATCCGCATCGAAATATTAGATCGCTCGTCTGTTCCGCAACATCAAGTTTTAGTGATCCAAACGGGAGTGGAATCCTGGATGACACCCATTATGGCATACTTGTCATCAGGAACACTTCCGGAGGGTAAAACAGCGGCCCGGAAGATAAAGCACAAAGCCTTGAATTATCAGATTCTTGATGGTGTTTTGTACCGACGTTCCTTCCTCGGACCACTACTTCGATGTGTGGATGTCGAGGACGCGAACTATTTAATCAGAGAGATTCACGAAGGCATTTGTGGTCTTCACGCTGGCCCGCGCATGGTCGTGGCGAAATTAATGAATGCCGGATACTATTGGCCAGGGATGCACTTGGACGCTGTAAACGAAATCAGAAATGCGATTCCTGCCAACGTCACGCTCCTAACACGCTACGACCAAAGAACGAGTTAGTTCCAGTTACTTCAGCTTGGCCGTTCCAGAAATGGGCTGTGGACATAATGGGACCTTTCCCTGAAGCCCCCGGACGTGTCAAATTCTTGATTGTAGCCATCGACTACTTTACAAAGTGGGTGGAGGCTAAACCGGTGGCTTCCATAACAGCAGCAAGTGTTAAAAAATTCCTGTGGGAATTCATAATATGCCGGTTTGGCCTTCCTCTGGAACCCGTTAGTGATAACGAAACTTAGTTCGTGGACAGTGGGCTACAAGAATGGTTAAAAAAATTACACATTTCTCAAATCTTTACTTCAGTAGCCCACCCGCAGGCGAATGGTCAGGTTGAACGAACCAATCGGACCATCAAAGAAGGAATTAAGGTCAGACTAGGAACTAAAAGGACGGGTTGGGTCGATGAATTACTCCATGAGTTATGGGCTTTCCGCACTCAAAAGAATTCCAGTAATTCCGAAACCCCCTTTAGTTTAACTTATGGCACAGAGGCCATGATTCCGGCCGAAATCGGAATTCCATCCGCCAGAGTCCTCATGATCGAGGATAATGATCATGAACTCCGGATGAACCTTAACCTCCTCGAGGAGAGAAGGGAATTGGCATCGATCCGCGAGCATAATTATAAACGCCAGCTGCAAAAATATTACAACTCGCGGATCCAAAAATGTGAATTCGACGCGGGAGACTTCGTCTTCCGCAGTAACAAAGCCTCAGGGCAGAGCCCTTGGGTAAGTTGGCCTCTACCTGGGAAGGACCTTATAGAATCCAGAAATTTTTATCTAAAGGTGCCTATAAACTAGAAAGGTTGGACGGGACGGAGATCCCTAGAACTTGGAATGTGGCCCAACTGAAGAAATGCTACATTTAGTGGGTTTGTCTTTTGGCCTGCGCATAACCTTTTGTAATTTCGTTTCTTGTAATTCGGCTTATGTCTCAGTTATGAAAATTTTTATTTCAGTCATTGAGACTTGTATTATTATATAATCCTTTATTGGCATACAAAGAAGATCCTACAAACACTTATATTATGACAAATAAACAAAGTGTACCGGATACAAAATTCAACCTTCTTTATTTACACAAATGGGATTACAATATAAAAAAAAAAGATCAGTTACAAGAACAGAAAAATTTATGGTGCAGCATCATTATGCCCCGCACCTTTGTCTCCTGCATCTTCAGCATGTTCTTCATCTAGTTTTTCTTCCTCATCAAGTTCAAGAAGAGATTTTAATTGCTGGATGCTATCATCCTTGTCAGCAATACCAGATATCTGCTCCGATAAGGAAAATTCAAAAGAATCAAAATCCTTTGATTTTTGTGTAAGGATGGCAGCAGTATCCTGGCCAGCCAAGATATATTCTTCAGAAAGCCTGGAAGTTGAGCCAAACTGGTAGCCTTCTTGGAAACCCAGTTGACGGCCAGCTTGTTTAGAAGCTTTCAAGAGGATGGACACACAATTCCCAAGCTCATCATTAGCTCGCACATCAGGGATGACCTGTTGAAACAATCATGCATAAATAACTCCAAACACTTAGATTATTCGTAGCAAGTAAACGGTACATACCTTGGGAATAGCTTCCGCCAATAGCCATTTTTGGTCCGCCTTGGCCCGGACAAGCTCCATTTTGTGTTTGGAGCATTCCAAGGCTTGATCACGGTTTTTGGTGTTAAGATCAGTTGAGCGCTTGTCCTTGGCCGCCGATTCAGCTCGAAGGTCCTCCATCAATTTGGATTGTTCATCCAATTGCTTCTGGAGAACAGCCTTGGCTTCCTCAGCAGCGGACCGAGCAGCCTTTTTCGCCTCTAGGGCCTGGCTGGTTTCCCTAGCTTCGTTTATAGCTTTAAGAGCTTCATCTTTGGCATTAGAGGCAGTGGCTGCCAGTTCATCCCATTGATCGTTCATCGCCAACCAGTCTCTGGTTATTTCATGATTCGTAGAAATGGTATTCGCCAAATAGTAAGAATGGGAGTTCAGCAACTCTTGGCGAATACTCCGGCGACGCCTTTCCTTCTCACCATGCGGAAGACATTCCCACGGAAATTCTGAACAAAGGTCCACGTCACGGAATGTAGAATCCCGACGTAAAGACCAATCCGGGTGATGTGGAGTGGGATCTTCCTCCTGAAAATCTGGGGAAGTTCAAGGAGCATGAGGAAACATGCTCACACCTCCTTGATCCTTGAAGTGATGAACATAATAAGAAGGCGACTTCTTGGCATGATCAGTTGTGTCGGCCTCCTTATTTTTCAAAGGGGAATCATCCGCTACAACAACCGGATCCGTAGTAGTATTGGGAGGCGGCGCTGGCGGATGAGGAGGTGAATCCCTTAAACCAGATATACCTTCGGAAAGGCTATCCAGATTCACTGAAAATACATTAACAGTGGGTTAGGAATATTCCAATTCAAAACAGATAAAAAAGTAAGATAGACTTTGCGTACCTAACGACGGGTTTTCCGCGTCAAGCTGTTCCAAACGTGCCTCCAAGGCGGCGGGGTTTGTCTTCTTGGATCTTTTCTTTTTTGAGACAACCTTAAGCGGATGAACCTTACGCTTGCCCGCCACCTTGAAAATGCCCGCGTCAACAATTGGACGCGTACCCTCAATGGTAACATCATCTGGCACTGGACCTTTATCATCTGCGGTAGTATCAACGCCACCTTGACCCGCCGCCTGACTAGTAGCAGCTCGTTGACGGGTAAGACCTGTAGTTGAGCCCACAACTTTATTAGCATTAGTTGAACAAACTTTTTCGCAAAGTGACGACTCCCCGCTAGACGAAAAAAGTACGATCACTCCGCTAGAAGTAATGGCAGTCACGGGTTGAGGTCGTGGAATTCCCTCACCTTTGAGTATAGCTTCCCGAACATACTTCTCACCTTTAGCGTACGTAGGTTCGGAAACCACCAGCTCCGGACGAAGGGCGGTAGGGAACAAAAAATTGTTGCGCATCCGATCCAAAAAGGGGCCATCTCTCGGGTCAATCGGACGACGAACCATCATGCCCCCTTCTTGATCCAACAAAGTGCTGAAGGCAGAACCTTCGCATACACAAATAAATAAAATAAATCAGAAATTACACATACATTAAGAAAGAGACAGAAGTCAAGAACAAACTTACTCTTGTCAGTCTTCTCATAGTATGGTTCCAACTCAGGAAAGGGCCACAATCGGCTCATCTTCAAACTCACCATCGCTCCCTCGTGAATGGGACGCATGGGAGTTGGGATAGAAGTCAATGTTTTAAACTGTGCAAGACCTTCATGAGCGGCGGCAGGAACAACAGGCAGAGGAGCGTCCGCCTTGCGTTTCATCATCTTGAAAGGAATGACGTCCTCCCGGATCCAGAAAAACTTTGGCTTCCAGCCATGAAGGCTACGGAGCCACTCCATGCCTATGGTCTTCTTCTCGATGGATGCAAAACTGTACCACCCATCGCGAAGGGTCATTTTATAAAAAACGGCAAACATGCCAACGGTGGGTTCAAGGTTGTGAGTTTGGCAACAGAATTCGAAGTGTCGAATCCTCAACATCCCAAAGGGATGGATATGTGAAAGATGAATCCCATAAGTTGTCAAGATTGATTGGACAAACTTGGTAACCAGAATCCGGAAATTCCCCGTTGTAAAATGATCTACATATACAGCCATTTTATTCGGAGGAGGACTAGTGGCAATAGAACCACTAGCAGGACGTTCCGGCTCCCACTCCGTCGTCAATCCGTACACGTTAACAACGTCATTATAATCCTCTTCTTTAAGGCAGAAGACAACCTCGTTGATTGCAGGGGTACTCTTCTTTTCTTTAGCTATTTCAATTTCAAAAAGATTAAGAAATCTCAGAAGGGCGAAGAAATCTCAGAGAATGTTGAAAAGTCTCAAGTGTTTGAAAGAAATCAGAAAGTGATAAAGGTTAAATGGAAATCACAAGGGTTATATTTATACCCATCGCAATTAATGCGATCCATAAAGAGCCAGAAGAGAGAGAAACCGTGGACCGCCAGATGGCTGACACGTAAGGCGGGAAATTCAAGATAATGCAAACAGGCTGTCAAAAGCGTCACACACGTCTTGTTAGTTGTCCTCAAAAAGTTTCTCTCCCCGCCACGTCACCATAGTTATCCAAACTTTCAAATACTATAAAATATCAGAAGCATCTTCTAAAGATATTTTCGTCAAACAAGTAGAATATTCACAAAAAGACAAAAAAGACCTTCCTCATTAATTATCCAAAAAGTAATTACAAGAAGGAAAAGAAAAGTTACAAGATACAAAAACGTTAAAGCCTATCATAAGGGTTCGGGGCTGATGGGTCTTCCGGAGCCTTCAACGATGTATCTTCCGAGGAGTCATCCTCAGATTCCTCCCCAAGATAACTCTTCAAAAGTTGTACGCCGTCATATACGGAGGCAAACTCCGGAAGCATATCTTGCAGAGGGAAGACTAGAGTGTCATGCTCCTTAACCCGATTAGCACGATCTTGTTTGACGTTTACGCCATAGAGCGGATGATCTTTAAATGTGCGGTTGCTTCAAGCATAGTTTACTCCTTCGTGAAAGCCCATAACACGCCCAAACGAAGAAGAAGCAGCCATCACATTAGCAACACTGTCATTAAGCTCTTTACTTCCCTTGATATGGCGGACGACATGTTGAGACAAAAACATAAGTACCTAGTATTAAAAGTGAGAATGAAACAACAAGTGATAAAATATAACTTACATCGTCAACTCCCCGAGTAAGGAACCACTAACGGTCCTGCTCCGCACGTTCTACCCACTCTCGGAACTCTTTGGATTCCGCAGTAGCTTCCTCATGAGCTTGAAGGAGAGAGTCATAGGCAGTCTGGATTTCAGCGGCACTTTGGTCCTTAAGTTCAACCCGCTCCTTTTGCAACTTTAGCTCCGCCTCAAGATCGTGGATCCGTGCACCTTGAAGGGCCACTTGATTCTCTAATGAAGAGTTAGCTTCTTGAGCACGAGTCAACTCGTCTATTTCTCTCTGAGCTTTAGCTCGAGCAGCTTCAAGAACAGAATTTTGCTTTTCGCAAACTTCCTTCCATCGGCGATCAGCCTCAGCGTTGCGATGTTGCTCACTCTTAAGAGCAATTTCTGCATCGGATTGTTTCCATTTAGTGGTTTAGGCAGCAATACGATGCTCCTCAGCTTCTTTCTTGGCAACTTCGGCCGCCCGACGAGCTTCCCCCACCTTCCCGCCTAGAGTACGCCATTCACTTAAGACCTCCTGGCTACTGGCTAAAGCATTAGCCAGATGATAAGCAACATTCGTATGAAGGTCATGGCGGGAAAGGTCACGTTGATACGTCATCTCGGCAGGAGGCGTACAATGCTCAACAAAGTCCATTCCGGTCCTAGGATGAGAAAATCAGGACCCATTGGTAATATTCCATGTAGGAACAAACAGTTCATGATTGTCGCCCAGGCCCGTATCCCCGTAATAACAAGAACCCGAAGGTTTGAGGCGTACTCCAGAACAAAAGGTTGTTGTGGAGGAGGAGACTCCACATTCCTAACATTTTCTTCATTTACAGCAGGATTGTCCTGCTGATCACCAGTACCGCCTCCAGCCTGAAAAAGATAGTCAAAACGAGTATCAGTTTCAGACTGGATATTAGCTCCCTCCGTTGAAGTATCAGCTGGCGGGGTCGACACCCTATCTTCCACAATAGTCTCAGTTGGAAAAAAGGTTGACTGACCCTCTATTTTAAGGTCACTTGGTGGAGTAGACAACTTAGTCTCAATATCTTCCCTTGGAGAAGGAGATTATGGTTTTTCAGAATGAGGAGTTGGAGTAGACAGCTTCTCAGATATATCCTCACTGAAGATCAACGGATCTACATAACAAAGTTATACTTAGCCAAATACTCATAAAAAAGGATACAGTATTTGAAGATTGACGAATACCTTCAACAATGTCAATGCGGTCAGCAAGGCTGTATTGAGGCTTCTTAGGACGGTGCATTTTTCGTTTTTTCTTCGATGGTCCCCGCTTCAGTATCCGCAGCCTTCACGTTCGAATGACCTGTTTGAGAAGCTATGAAAGCTCTCTTTTTCTCCAATTCTGCTAATAAAGATGAGACAGAGGAAAATTCAGAAGCACCCTCATCAGAGTCTCCCTCTTCTTCCAAAGCAGAAAACTGAGAAACATCTTCATCATCATCACTTGATGATAAGATGGCAATCGTTCCGTCGGAAGCAACGACAGTAAGGGGAAGAGGGTTTAGAACATACGCACCTGTTTCAAAGGTGGCATCCGAAGTTACAGGTTCAGCGCGAACTTTCTTTGGAAATAAAAATTGAGACTTGGTTTTCTCAAGAATAGGTTGGTTTCCTGCCTCGCGGATACTCTTGCGGACACAACCCCTGTTTTCAAAGAGAGCATTGAACATAGAGCTTCGGCCTGAAAAAGATAGAACCCGGATCATCAAAATGTTCAAGAAAGAGAAGAGATAAAACAAGACAACTTACGCTCATTCAGATCTGCAAAAATGGGTTCCATGAATTCCGTTGGCCACAAACGACTCATGCCCGCCCACACTAAAGCTTCCTCCGGCAACGCTCGCATAGGTGAGGGTTCCATAGTAAGAACGGGATACCACTCTTGACCCTCATGAGCAGCTGTGATAACCTCCGGAAGGGCGGAATTCACGGGGCGACGAACTATTGAAAGAGGCACCACATCCTTAGATACCCAAAAGAATCTATTACGCCAGTCAGTGGTCAACTTTTCAACTTCATACCCAAGGCTCCGGTTGGAAAATCCTTGACACGTATACCAACCGTTCCGGTTGGCAAGACGGTAAAAAACAGGAAATCGATCAATATGAGGCACCATGTCTCGCGCTATACATATAAATTCATAATGACGAATTCGCATCATAGCACGCGGATGCAGTTGAGATAAATGGATCCCATTGGCGGTTAACAACCTCTCAAAAAATTTCGTTATGGGTAAACGGAAATTTCCATAAACGAAATAGTCAGCATACACAGCCATTTTCCCAGGTGGTGAGAAACTGGCTATGGAACCTGGAAAAGGGAACTCCGGTCCCCATTCAGGTGGAATACCATAAGTTTCCAACAGTTTTTCGTATTCTGCATAATCCCACGAGACTTCTATTTTGTTGACTTCAGTTTGTACGTTCGACATTATAATAGAGAGAAGAAAAGACGTATGAAAAATTCAGAGAAACTATGAAGATAATCAGAAGAAAAAAGTGATAAAACTTCGAAAAGAAGGAGTCTCTCCTTATTTATACCCATCGCAATTAATGCGATGGGATATGAACATTAGAGAGAGAGAAAAACACCACCCAACCAGTACTTGCCATGTCACGCGGGAAATTTGAAAAAGAGTAAAAGTTGTACAGTCGGGTACAGTGAAAGCGTCAAAAACGTTCCATCATCTGTTCACGCGCCCGCGAGTGGTCAACTTGTCCTTTTTCATGATTATCCATACCAACAGAAGATATTTTCTACCTAACTTTCGAACAACAAAAATCCCCAACATACATTAAGTCCAGAATTTCACCCGCACAAAGACTCACACGGAAGAAACACTGGACTGGGGGGACTTGTAGAGGTAGGGTACCAAAAAGACCCAAATATCCTTAAGTACCACCCGCAGGTCATAGAGAATCCTCTTGTAGGTCACCCGCGGGACGCATGGATCACCCGCATATCACGATTGAGGAGGAATATCCTCATAACACACGCGGAAACATCCTGGCATCCTCAAAAGTCATCCACAGGACAGGACATCTGTCCACTTAAACATCCGGAAGACAGTGCCAGCGGGACAGCTGTCATCACTCAAGTACTCTCTAGATAAAGGTTTACGATTCTAACTTGGGGAATATGTGACATACTAACCAGTGAACAAAGGACACCTGGCCAGGTTGTTATAACCGTGCACATGGCCAGGGTGCGATCCGTACTATCATTTGGTGACACGTGTCCAGGTTGTTATACTCATGCACATGAGACGTATAGTTCAACCTATCACAAGAGGACACGTGTCCAGACGGTTATCAGAGATCTTCTAGAAGAAGACAGCTGTCCCAATCATCTTCCATCATCCTTCGGCTATAAATACCTTGTCAAATGGTATGAGGTATTCATTCACTCCCACTGTACTCTCTCAATTTACTTAAGTGCTTATCTTCTACAGAACAGTACTGATTCTCACGCCGGAGGGTGGTTACGGGAAGACCCCCCCTCTTGACCTTCCCGTAACGAGACTCACGGTGTCTGTTTTGCATGTTCCGGTCACTGGACTTTGGGAGGTTGTACTCATATCCTGGTTATAATTATCGTATCCTACCTTGTGGACTCATTAGATCCAGGACCCATACCCGGGGATCGGATCTGTGTTTCTTCACATGTTCAAACAGTTTTTTTCATAAACTTGTAATTTTCAAACAGTTTTGCTCATCTTCTGAACTACTTGACGATGTTTGTTCTGCTAGCTGGTTGGATGCCATGAAATCTTCTTCCCCTAGGAATAATGTTATAAAAAACAATTATTGTCCTATGAAAGATCACATGCTGATACGATACCCACCACAAACACTTTACTTCTTCCATACACCTTCAACCCTTTAATTATTAGTTGGGGAACCTGATGCCATGTGATTGATACCCACCCACCCACAATCATTTTCCTCATTCTATATATACATACACCTTCAACTACAATTACAATTGCAATTACTCTAAGCTAAAGAAATGAATTCCATCTGGCCCCTAGTTCAATCTAATTTGCCTCTGAATTCTCATTACTACAATCCATCCGATTGCACTTTGAAGGTCGATTTCATCATAACTCATTACTCAATGCCTCGAATGACCGCCTTTCAGCTGCTCAAGAAGATCAAGGGAAAGCAGATAACGTTGTTTCTAGTCTCAGATGGAACGTTATCCCTCATTGTATGCCTTTATGTCAGATGTTGTGAGTAATATCTAATATCTAGTTTACTTCATTTAATACACGCGTTCAATGTTTTTAATACATACTCGTAAATTCAGTTTGCTTAACTTTTGTTTTGTTTTTATGATCATTAGGTTTTAGAGGTCCGCCCTGTGCTTGATTGGGACAAGGGGAAGGCTGTTGAGTTCTTACTTAAATCACTCGGTTAGTAAAGACTAAAGAGTTCGGTTTTCATGAAAAGTAATCGTTTATATTTTTATAACATATTAGCTAAATGTGAGTCACGTGACGGTGTTTTGTAGGCTTAAGTAACCGTGATGATGTGCTCCCTATATATATAGGGGATGACAAGACCGATGAAGATGCATTCAAGGTAAACATAATTATTATTATAATAATACTTTTAATGCATAAAACCTTTTAAATCGTCTTATTTAAAAACGTTAAAACAGTATTTAAGTCAAGAGTCTGGTCGCGGTTATGGGATCTTGGTGACTCCTGCCCCGAGAGAAACAAGTGCGTATTATTCTCTTAGGAATCATCAGAGGTTTGTTTGTTGCCTTGCATAATAAATTATTTAAACCTCATTAATGTTTGTATGAAATTAATAGATGTATAATCCGGAGTTCAAATCGAAAAAAGGAACCTGAAATTGTGGTATGGAGAAATAACTCAGAAAACGAACAAGATTCGGTCAAAGGGCAACATATGGCATATTTGGATGTGTGGGGCTGTTTGAAGAAACATTGAAGGACAATGAGGTACTTTCTTTGACCAAAAAAGTCAAATTCCCGAGATTTGAAACTTCTTTCTGAGTTAGAAAGTTGACCCAAAAAGTCAAAAACCCGAGATTCGAAACTGCTTTCTGAGTTAGTAAGTTGAACCAAAAAGTCAAAAAACCCCAGATTTGAAACTTCTTTCTGAGTCGGTAAATTACCCAAAAAGTCAAAAACCTGAGATCTAAAACTTTTTTCTGAGTCAGTAAACTGGCCCAAAAAGTCAACAACCCGAGATTTAAAACTTTTTTTCCGAGACAGTAAGTCGTCCCAAAAAGTCAAAACTCTCGTATTACTGTTTGTCTGTCTGTTAATGACCACATGAAATTAGAAGTCAACTCTTTTGTTTTGTTCAACCGTGGCAGATTGAATACAACAAGAAGACTATACCGTTACCATTCAATCAAGATATCTACAAATGGGCTGCTACTACACGCAAGATGCTAAACAATGTGCAGCTACCCGAAGGGATTGAATTCTACAACATTTATGGAACATCATGGGATACACCTTTTGATGTTTGGTACGTCTAACCAAGATTGCATTTAAAAACATGATGTTGTATTATTTTTTGTTTTCTGATTGAAATGTGTGTGTGTGCAGTTATGGTTCAGAAACGGATCCAATTAACGACCCGTCTGAAATATGCCATACATTAGGAGGTATCACAAGGGACGATGCAATTTTGCTCTGCCTCCTAAAGTTTGTGAATCATGCAATCGTACTGGTCATGATGCTGCTGATTGCTAGAAGAAAAAAATGACATGCTTCATTTGCAAGGAAATGGGCCATTTTAGTTTCGAGTGCCCAAAGAACAAACCCGCTGGTGGTGGTGCGGGTGGAAGTGGCAAGGATAAGAAAGGAAATGCTCGAGTCTTTGTACTCGACACAAAGAAATCTGCTGACATGCCGGAAACCAATACCGGTACGTTTCTAGTCAACGACACCTATGCTAGAGTTTTATTTGATTCAGGTGCCAATTTGAGTTTTATAGATTATAGTTTTTGTAGTCTATTAAACGTACCTTTAATAAAATTAAATAAAACTCTAAGCTTCGAGACTGCTAGTGGTGAAATCGTTAAGATCTCCGAAGCCCTTGAAAATGGAAAAATTCACTTAGCTGGTTATATTCTGCATATCTGTTTGTTGCCCATGAGTTTGGTTGGATTTGATATTGTACTTGGTATGGATTGGTTATCCAACAACCATGCCCGTATCATCTGCAATAGCAAAACCGTTGAACTTCAAACCCCCGATATAAGAACGATTCGAATTGAAGGGGACAAAGACGCGGGCCAAGTTAGCATAATCTCCATGATTAGGGATAACAAGTTTTTAAATCAAGGATGCTTAGCATTCATGGCATACGTCACTGAAGAATCAAAGCCAAAGGAGGTAAAGGATGTACCTATAGTCTCTGACTTTTCTGATGTCTTTCCTGATAAACTTCTCGCAATTCCTCCCGATCGTGAAGTAGAGTTTAGGATCGATCTCATTCCCGATACTGCTCCGATCGCCAAAGCTCCATATAGCTTAGCGCCAACCGAAATGAAGGAACTGAAGAAACAACTCGATGACCTTCTTGAAAAAGGCTTCATTCGACCGAGTTCGTCACTGTGGGGAGCACCAATCTTATTCGTCAAGAAGAAGGATGGATCTATGCGTATGTGTATCGATTATCGTGCGTTAAACAAAGTCACAATCAAGAATCGTTATCCACTCCCTCGAATCGATGATCTTTTTGACCAACTTCAAGGTGCTAGCTTCTTTTCTAAAATCGATCTTCGTTCCGGCTATCACCAACTGAAAGTCCAATCCGAAGATATCCCAAAAACTGCTTTTCGAACAAGGTATGGACATTATGAATTCACGGTCATGCCATTTGAACTTACTAATGCCCCAGCTGCGTTCATGGACTGATGTGTGTCTAATGATGCTCTTTCTAAGTAACTCACAACTAAGCTTTAAATTTATAAAACAAGACTCTTAAAGAAACCACACAAAATAGGCAAGTGTACCGATCACTAATAGTATAGCACTAATGAAGTCCGAGTATCGAACACAAGGACACGTGAAAACGTTTTTAATACTTAACCCTAACCAAGACTCACCTAAGAATATTTAAATGACTTTTTAATAATTAACTACTTAACTAAACTAAATTAATTAACTAGACTTAACTAAACTTAACTTAACTCTTAACAAAACTTGGAAACTTGACTGCAATCGGAGAAAACGTCTACCTAGGTAAGAATCATATTGAAGGTCTAACAAGTTAATGGATTGAAGAATCTCATGACACCGGTTCCTAAGGATGACTCAACTAAGGTTCACTCAAGAAAGCTAGATCACCTCTCAGTCTCACTAACAAACTCTAACTTACACTTAGTTGATTTTAAGAACAAACCGGGAAACGAGTTGTTAAAGTGCTCTAATGCCGACTCTCCTCTCAGTCTCACCGACACGCTACCCTAATGGAGACGAATACTACGCAACCAAGGATAGAGGAACAATTTAGTTTAACTTAAACTAAATCAACTAATCACTCAAAACCCAAACCCGACAAGAACCAAACCCGCTCTCGCGTGATCCTAATCCTAACAAGCAAAAGCTATGAGACGAGTTTACTTCCTATCACCTCTCGGTCTCTAAGAAGGTGTCCACTCGCTTAATCTAATCAATTAACACACCCACTTAAACCCTACGGTTGTACTTCCCGCAAACAATCTCTAAACACAAAGTAAAGATTTCAAACAAGCTAAAATCAACCAAAACCGATTCAATCAATCAAAGCAAGAGGTATATGAGTATAATTAATAAAAACACAGCCACTAAACACAACCTAATTCAATATTAAACCAAACTTTCATTAACAAATCAAGCCATGATGATCAAACAATTCAATAAACTCATCAAAACCGAACAATAATCATCAAACATAGGTAGAACAAAAAGGTTTAGCCAATCATAATCAATGAACAGTAGATACAATAGACATAAATGATAAACATGTTCATATAAATCTTATTACAAAAGGTTTGAATGATTAAAAACCAAAAACGAACTCACAAACGTTAAAATAGTCAAAACCGACAACCGAAGGATAAAAGATGGAACCGTAAGCTTGTCCTCCTTGGTTTCTCCTCTAGAGCAGGTATGATGGCTGGAAATATTATCTCCAATCGTTCATAGGGTATAAACCCTTTATATATGTGTTTAAACATCTCTTTCCTAGTATAAAATAGGTTAAAACAAGCCCATAAGGCCCACTAGAAGACAAAATAGTCGTTTTTATGATTTCTGGTTGTTCTTGGCAGCCTTGGGACATGTTGGAATCCACCACATGCTGCTTGAATGTTATGACCTGGTCGCGTAGCTCGGCCATGCCATTTTCTGACGTTTTTTGACTTCCAGCTCGTTTATCTTCGTACGCGCGTACCGGCTTCATCCGAGCTCCGATTTAGCTGATTCTTTCTCCATTCAACTCGTTTTCTCGCTCTCTTCAACATGGGACCTACCATATACATAAACATTTAATTTCATGCAAGAAAAAGTTATATTCTTAATGGTTTACGAACAGAACGACACAAAATCGGGATAAAACTCTATGTGTTTTGCAACACATCATGGACATGATGAATCGTATTTGCAAACCTTACTTGGATAATTTGTTATCGTATTCATCGATGACATACTTATTAATTCAAAGTCAATGGCTGATCATGAAGTCCACCTTCGAACATTGCTTGAAATTCTTAGAACCAAGAATTGTACGCCAAGTTCTCGAAATGCGAGTTCTGGTTGCACGAGGTGCAATTTCTTGGTCACATCATCAATGTCAACGGTATTGAAGTTGATCCCGCTAAGATTGAAGCTATCTCTAAGTGGGAAATCCCAAAGTCGCCAACCGAAATTCGAAGTTTCTTGGGTTTGGCCGGCTATTACCATAGGTTCATTGAAAACTTTTCCCGAATCATTGTTCCCCTAACTTCTTTGACTCGTAAGAATATCAAGTATGAATGGGGAGCGAAGCAACAAGAGGCGTTCGATATACTTAAACAAAAGCTCACCAAAGCACCTATACTGGCCTTGCCAGAAGGTACTGAGGATTTTGTAGTATTTAGTGACGCGTCTCATTCCGGCTTGGGATGCGTACTAATGCAACGCAAGAAAGTAATCGCCTATGCCTCTCGTCAACTAAAGGTACACGAAAAGAACTATACAACTCACGATCTAGAGTTAGGCGCCATAATCTTTGCACTTAAGATATGGAGGCGCTATCTCTATGGAGTAAGATTTACCGTGTACACCGATCACAAAAGTCTAAAACAAATCTTTGATCAAAAAGAGCTCAACATGCGCCAACGGCGATGGATGGAAACGCTCAATAACTATGATTGTGATATTGTTTACCATGAGGGCAAGGCCAACGTCATGGCTGATGCCTTAAGTCGCAAGGAACATGAGAAACCTAAAAGAGTTCGAGCATTGCGTCTAGAACTTCAAATTGACCTCTTCAAACAAATCAAATCTGCCCAAACTCAAGCGATCAATGAAAACCAAATCTCCGATGAAAAATGTAACGACAACATTGACTCGCTTGTCAAAGGTGACGATGATATCCTTAGACTCGGTAATAGAATTTGGGTACCAATCGTTGGAGACTTGCGTGAGAAAATTTTGAATGAAGCTCACAAATCTAAGTATATGATGCATCCCGGAAGCGACAAAATGTATCACAGTCTCAAAGCAAACAATTGGTGGAATGGAATGTAACATCACGGAAAATATCGAGCTAAAAATGTCAATTTCTAAAGTCAAGGGACCAATTCTACCAATTTCCAAACTCCAGGGGCTTAAATGAAAAATCTGTTTTCTTGACCCATTGCGCTATGCGACAGGTCAAGAGAGACACCCATCACGTACCGCGATGGGGTGTCTGACAGATTGTGACACGTGTGCCACGTGGCAACGTCTGCCGCCACGTGGCAACACGTCTGCCACGTGTCGCCACGTGGCGCGGCGCTTGCCACGTGGCAGGCCTACTGGCTGACTGGCCAAGCCTACGTCGCGCTACGCGACGGGCTAGCCAAGGAGCCCATCGCGTAACGCGATGGGATCCAAAATCAGCCCTATAAATAGCGGCCACGGGATTTCATTCCATCACACCAAATCTCATACATTTACTCTCTCTATAACTTCTCACTACACCTGGTAAAACGAGCCTTCGATCCGCCTCGATAACCGTGTCCCGATTTCTCGATAAACGAGCTATACCTTGATAATCGTGCCATTCCCAGAAGACATTTCGAACAAGAAGGAGGTGCTGTACCGACGTCCCGACGATCATCTCGAAGGGCGTGCCAAAAAGTGTTGGTGTCTCGAATTGCGTGCCGAAGCAAGGTGTTGATCAAGTTGAAATATAAAAGAGTGAAAGGTGTCGAAGTGCTGCCCAAGTTTCAAGGGTATTTATAAGCCGACAGAGGTAGGCATAATGCCCGAATAAAATAATAATAAAATATTGGAAAGGCTTAATACCCTAAGTCGGAATTATTCTCGATAAACAAAGAAATATATAACAAAGAAAGTAAAGAAAGAAAAATAAAATATATGTGAATATATATATATATGTATATGATTATTCTTTGTTATAAAATATATTATTTAGGTATAATGAGTATACTTAAATAATAAAGAAAAGAATACGTTTGTTAAAGAAGAAGAAACGTAGGGTTTTATAAATAAACTAAAGGTTTATAAAGATTACTTTTTAACTAAAGATTTTAAAGTAAAAAGAGATAATGAACTAAAGGTTCATCGAGATAAATAAGACTAAAGGTCTTAAGCCGGATCGTGTATCCGACTAACAAAAGTTATACTCGTACTATAGGTGCGAGATAGCAAGACAAAGACTCACGGACGGTGTTGGAAGGCGATCCTATTGAAAATGTGAATACGTCCCACTTTTATAAACTTGTTTTCAAACAAACAAACGTGTTATGTGTAAAACTTCACATGAGGCTACGTGTCTCTAAAAACATTGTAAATAAGAGTATAAGCCTAGCCTCAGGCTGTGGTATACGTTTGTCTGGATCCTTACATATGTGGTATGCGGTGGGCACATCGCACCACCCCTGGTCACGACCTCCAGCCACGATGGGCCGAACCAAAGTATGTTCGAGTGAGAATGACCTTGTGTATATTTATGGTACCTAAGTACGTCGAAACGCTGCGGTGTTTTGCTGAGGTGACCTAGTGTAGAGACTCGAATTTATTATGATTTTTTAACTTGATTATTCCTAAGCCAAGATGGGCCGAGGCCTACGTGGTCTCGAGGGGTAGTTCAGTAAAGAAAATATTTTTAGCGTCATCATATTCACCAGCATTCGTTGCTGACGTATTTTATTAACATTTTGCAGTTAATCAAGATTAGAGCTTGTGATGACAAAGAAGCTCAAGAATCCGATGGCTCGGATAATTTTGTTTAAATATTAAAATATGATGTTTTTGAAAAAATATATAAACAAGCAAATACTAAATGAGACTTTTGTCTCGTCTTTTGTAATGTAAATATTTATAATATCGATCCTTATGTTTTATAAAGTCTTCCGCATTAACTCGCAACTCTGATATATTTACAAATGTGATACCAACTATTGATCACACTCTTAGGCCTAAGATGGGGGGGGGGGGGTGATATGGAATGAAAAGGGATGTCGCTTCGCATGTGGCGAAATGCTTAACTTGTTAGCAAGAAAAGGCTGAAACCAAAAGCCTTCGGGATTTCTCTAGCAACCCGAACTTCCCGTATGGAAGTGGGAGTTAATCACTATGGATTTCATTACCAAACTCCCGAAGACGACTCGACAACACAATGCTATTTGGGTGATTGTGGATCGATTAACAAAATCCGCACATGGATAGACAAGCGCGTATCTATGTGAATAACATCGTTGCTTTACATGGAGTACCGCTATCTATAATTTCTGATCGAGACAACCGTTTCACGTCTCATTTCTGGAAGAGCTTCCAACAAGTACTCTGCACAAAGCTTAACCTTAGCACCGCCTATCATCCGCAAACCGATGGGCAAAGCGAAAGGACCATTCAAACATTGGAAGACATGCTTCGGGCTTGTGTAATCGCTCTAGGTGGAAGTTGGGATGACCACTTACCCCTAATGGAATTCTCGTACAATAATAGCTATCACAAAAGTATTCAAGCCGCACCATTCGAGGCGTTATATGGTCGTAAATGTAGGACGCCCGTGTGTTGGTCTGGAACCGGAGACAATCAATTATCTGGACCCGAGATAGTCCAAGAAACCACCGACAAGATTCTACAAATTCGAGAACGACTTAAGACGGCACGTGATCGCCAAAAGAGTTACGCCGATGTCCGTCGTAAGCCGTTAGAGTTCAATGTTGGTGACAAGTTTTTGTTGAAAGTCTCGCCTTGGAAAGGCGTAGTTCGCTTCGGTAAGAAAGGAAAACTGAGTCCTCGATTTGTTGGACCTTTCGAGATACTTGAAAGAATCGGCACTGTTGCATACCGTTTGCGACTGCCCAAGGAAATGCAAGGGATACACGATGTATTCCATGTTTCGAATCTGCGAAAATGCTTAACCAATGAATCTTTGGCTATGCCATTAAAAGACGTTGAAATAAACAAAAACTTAAAATTTGTAGAACGTCCAATTCAAATAGAAGATTCGAAAACAAAGAAATTAAAAAGAAGGACATTGAAAATTGTGAAAGTTAAATAGGACTCGCGTAGAGGGCCCGAGTGTACATGGGAACTAGAATCGGAAATGAAAAGGAAATACCCCCACTTATTCGTATGAAGAAATCTCGAGGACGAGATTTATTTCAAGGTGGGGAGGATGTAACAGCATGAAAATTTTGAGCCAAAAATGTCAAGTTCCAAAGTCAAAGGACTAATTATGCCAAATTCCAAACCTTAGGGTTTAAAATGAGAATTCTGATTTTTCTGACCCATCGCGCTACGCGATGGATCATCATAGAGACCCATCGCGATACGCGATGGGGTGTCTGACACGTTTTGACACTTGTGCCACGTGGCACACGGTGGCACCACCTACTACCACATGTCGCCACGTGGCAGACCTACTATGTGACTGGGCAGGGCTAAGTCGCGGTACGCGACGGGTGCCCAGGAGCCCATCGCGTACCGCGATGGGATCCAAATTTTGCCTATAAATAGTAGGTTACGAGTTCAGTTGATTTCACACCAAAACACACACACAAAACCTCTCTCTAACATCTCACTAGAATTTCAAGTTCATATTAACGATCCGCCTCGATAAGCGTGCCCCGAACCTTCGTATATGTTCCGACGATTCCTCGAAATTCATGCCACCCTCCACCCACATTCGACCAAGGAAGGTGTTCTCGAAAGGTGTACTGTCAATTGTCAAAGATTTGTGTCGTCGTTGGCGTACCAAAGTTGATCGAGAAGTGAAGCGGCGTGGGAGTGCTGCTCGAACATTAGGGTTTTCACAAGCCTTTAAGGTAAGGCTTAAACGCCAATGAATATAATAAAGAAATATTATAAAGGCTTAAACCTTAAGTCGAGGTTATACTCGATACCTCGATAAAAGAAATATGAGCATAACAAAGAAAAGAATAAAACAATGAATTGTGAATATGTATATATGTGTGTAAGTATATATGTACGTTCTTTGTTATGGAACTATTATTTAAGCAATAATGTGTATTCTTAAATAATAAAATAAAAAGAATATGTTTCTTAGAGAAGAAGAAACGTCGGGTTTTTATATAAACTAAAGGTTTATAATTACTTTTAAACTAAAGGTTTTCAAGTAAATGAGATGTATGAACTAAAGGTTCATCGAGGTATAAAACAAGACTAAAGGTCTTAAGCCGGATTGTACATCCGACTAACAAGTATTTATACTCGTACTGTAGGTGCGAGATATAAAGGTAAAGACCCTCGGACGGTGAGTGAAGCCGATCCCAAAGCGACAAGGTGAATACGCCCCCAAACTTTTATAAATTTGTTTTCAAACGAGTCAAACGTGTTATATGAAAATTGTTTACAAGGAACTACGTGTTCCTAAAACCGTTATAAATAAGAGTATAAACCTAGCCCTCAGGCTGTGGTATACGTGTGTCTGGATCCTTACATAGGTGGTAATACGCGGTGGGCACACCGCACCACCCTTGGTCGTAGGACGCTCTCCTGCAGGAAGTACGACCTTTTGTGTATATTTACGGGTACTTAACTAAGTCGAACGTTGCGGTGTTTGCTAAGGTGACCTAGAGTAGAGACTCGAGTTTATAAATGTTTTGTTTTAACTTTGTTATTCCTTAGCCACGTTGGGCCGAGGCAGGCGTAGCATCGAGGGGTAATGAAGTAAAAAGAAATTATTTTGCGTCAGCGTGTTCATCAGCATTCGTTGCTGACGTATTTTATTTACATTGTGCAGGTGAACAAGATTAGTGCTTGGATGTGTCGAAGTGCTATATTTAAATCCGATGGCTCGGATCTTTTGTTAAAACTTTAATATATAAATGGTGGTGGTTTTGTAATGTAAAACAAGTAATCTTTTGAACTAGTTCGGGAATCTTTTATAATCCTGACTTTTGTATTGTAAATATTTACATCTTTAATCCACAAGTTTTATAAGACTTCCGCTAAATTAACGCAACTCTGATTTATTTACAATTGTGATACCAACTGTTGGTCGCACTCCTAGGCGTTAGATGGGGGTGTGACACAAAGTAGCAGTTGCAAGAAGGGAGCGAGTTCGTTTTGAATCCATGTTTTAGAAAGCAAGTCCGTTTCAGCAAGTAGCAAGAAAAATCTGATTAGCAAGTAGGTTAGTCAGATTAGCAAGTAGGTCTGTAGCAAGAAAACCTGATTAGCAAGTGGGTCAGGAGCAAGAAAAACCGGTTAGCAAGTAGGCCGGAAACTGATTAGCAAGTTTGTCAGTATAATATTCACCAAGAAAACTGGTTAGCAAGTTGGCCAGAGCAAGTTTGGATCAAGTAATCTGATCATCTGATCAGAAGCAAGAGCAAGTAACCCAGTTCGGGTTATAGCAAGAGTAAGAATGAATCGCTAGAATTCAAGCAAGAGAAAGAAAATCGTTTTCGAGTTAAAGCAAGATCGTAGTAAGAAAGAAAGAACAAATCAAGAAATCTCAAAGCAAGAAAGTTTAGCAATAATTCATCAAAAGAAAGAAAGATCTCAACAAAAAATAACGATAAGAATGAGCAAGAAGCAAGAAAGGAAGAGAATCTGTCGGTTTCAATATTAAGGGGGAATATTGAAAGTTAATCTTGAAACGGTTCATCAAGAAAGTTGGGGGGGCCAAGTGAAAGAATTTTAGTAAGTTGATTTTGGTATGTTTATATAGTATGGTAAGAATAAACTAGTTATTTAGTTTCCTAGAATGAGTTGTCTTGTTTTGCAAATTGTAAGTTTAGTATAAATAGATTGTTAGGGTTTATGTAATTTGTAAGAGTCAATAATTATAATGAAACAGAGAAAGAGTCGATCTTGGTTGAGATCAAATATTGTGTTCTTGGGCCTGATTTCCAACACAATGTGCCACATGCATACCAAAGGAGTCTGACCACGCCATGCGACAAAGAAAACATATCACATCAAACAAAATTAGGGGATCATGAGGTGATACAATAAAAGATAGAACAATACTCACCCGGCGACATGTGTTTTGCTAACCCAATTATAGAGATGACAAGAAGAAAATCCTGAGCATGTGGTGCTCGTAAACACTCAAAAATGACTTTTGATCTACTAATCTTGTCAAAGTGTGCTTCCATATCATCGACAATTTTACAAAAAAAACACACCAATACATGTTGGACTCACGAAGACAAACCAAAACACAAACAAAATCAAAATCAATACCACGTATTAGAGGTACACAAGAAACCCAAACCCGGAACCGGTTTTTTTTATACCAGAGTTTATAATGTTTGAACCCGTACCCGACCCTACCCGTAGGGTACGAATATGATATGCATTTTAGTACCAAAACCCCTACTCGATTTGTACCCGGTAATACCCGAAAACCCAAACCGCTTCCATACCCGGAACCATGTTTTTCCAATACCCAAAATCGGGTTTTTGAAATACACGATCTATACCCGATATTACCCGAAAAATAACTAGAAAATACCCTTAAAAAGTGGAACCCCTGAAAAATTCAATCTATACCCGGAAAAAAACAAAAAAAACCCGAAAATGTAATTTTTTCAATACCTGGAAATAGGGTATTCAAATACCCTGTTCTATACCCGACCCGAACCCGATATATAGAGTATGATTTTTAGAGGCAATACCCAGACCCGAACCCGATTCCATACCCAAACTCGGATTTTTCTAATACCCGATTGCACCTCTACCACGTATAAGACTGTCTGGTAAGATATGATCCTAAAGCACTTCAAATGGGTCCTTATGGCCACGACATCATAGAAAGAAGTCTTTACTATCAAATACAAAAGGTAAAATTCCCTAAATGGTCCTTATAAAGAGAGAAAAAAAAGACCTAAAAGTTCTCACTTTTTCAAAATAACCCAAGTAATTTGTATTGATGAGACACATTACCGACGAGTAGGGGTGAGAAAAAAACGGTTCGGAACCACCATAACTGAGAAACCGGAACCGAAACGATGGCTCAGAACCGCTAACCTTTGTTATCTTACGGTTATCGGTTCTCATAATTTGCATTAAACAGTTCGCGGTTCGGTTTCGGGTAAAACCGCCGGTTCTAGATTTGGAACCCGGAATATTAAAAACACTTTAACTATATTTACCAATCCTTATTTTTTATAAAGTAACTTGTTAACCGGCATCCATTCACTCATTTTTAAATTCTAATCTTCTTTATTTGCATTCAAGACCTAGCAACCATAATCAATTTTGATTTAAGCAATCAAGATAATTTAAAATAAAATGATATGATCCTCCTTTAATCTATCGTTGCTAATGATTTATTTAACTTCAATAATTAGGTTTTAATCAAAAATATAACGGATGTTCATGTTGTATGTTGGTGCATTTTATGACCGTCGCTATGCAATTCCGACTAGTTGGGTGAAGTTGTGGAAGGAGCCAACTTCACGTGTTGGCGAAGTTAGAACAACTTCACGTGTTGGTGAAGTTAGAACAACTTCACGTGTTGGTGAAGTTAGGAACAACTTAACCTTGAGGCCCAAGCCCAAGCCCGCGAAGATATCTATCTATATATATGTGTGTTATGTTTAGGGTTTGAGGTTAATGGTTCAGTTGAATAGAAAAGAGAGAGTGAGAGCAAAAGGTTGTCTAGAGAAAACAGATAGAGAGAGTCTCGTGGGCAGACCCGAGGTAGAGCTCACCTCGGGTCGGCCGTAACATGTTTTCTCTTTTGGTATGTAATGTGTTTTTGATTAAAATATAAAGTGGTCTGTAGATCTGTTTATTTCGTTCGTGTGTTTGTTTTTGTGTAAACGTGTTCTTCGTCTTCCAACACCATAAACAAGGCTAGGAGGATTCCGCACTCCTAGACCTCGTGTGGATCTCGTATCGATCACCATCGCACCGGGGACCTACAAGTGGTATCAGAGCCTTAGGCTCTTATGCTATGGTTCGAGATCTGCGTTTTGGTGTTTTTGGCCCGTTTCAGATCTGATTTTAGTTGGGGAAGACAACAACGGCAAAGTTACAGGTTTTTGGCGAAGTTGTCGATCGAATTTTAGGGTTTTGGCGAAGTTAAAGTTTGGCGAAGTTACAGGTGGCGAAGTTATTGGCTGGCGAAGTTATTAGGTGGTGAAGTTATCCGGTGGCGAAGTTATTGGCTGGTGAAGTTATCTGGTGGTGAAGTTATCAGGTGGTGAAGTTAACGAGGGGTGAAGTTATCGATATGTTTTCCTTTTTCCTCCGACGTTCAAGACATGTTATTCCAATATATATATAGAAAATGGTTCAAATAAAAAGAAAGAGTTTCCTAAGAATGGTAAGAACCAACAGATTTTTGACAAGTGACATTACAATATATGGTGAAAAAACAATTCTAAGAAACTATGTCGGTTATAGTGGTGAAAGAGTAATTATAGGAAACTATGTCGGTTTTTGGTAATTTTATATCTCAATCATTGATTAAGATGATCTAATGGCTATGATTTATTCTTATTCTTCCTACAAAACTACTTCTTTTTAGTATATAACCCTCCCGCATATATATATATATATATATATATATATTAAAAAATTCGGGAAATTTTCTTGAACGAAATTTTGTATATGTCGAGCGGATCATTGAGGAAAAATTTGGTTATAACATTTTTTTTTGAGTTGACCAACTGAAGAAAGTCAAATTTGGTTCGGGTTTTCGTCATTATTGGATCGTGTTCAAAGCATATTATTTATGTTATTTTCAAGGCGTTCGAGACTTGGATCCTGAAAACGTGGGATACGAGCATCCGAGATGCTTATTTATTAAGGTGAAAATTTTTGAACAAGTTGGATTTAATCGGGAATTAAATTGTTTAAGCTCTCAACCTGAAAACATGGGATACGGGTATCTGGGATACTTATTTATTAGGGGTGAGCTACTTAAATAATTTCATTCTCGGAAATAATAATAAAGTCATTTGATCGTTATCCCCGATGATTGAAGATGCTTCGGCTTTATCGGGTTGATTCGTGAAGATGCGAGACATGGTTCAACGAATTTTTTGATGTCATAAGTCAAGGGAGTGATTGTAAGGCCAATTTTAGTGGCTTGCGATATCAAATGAGGAAACTCGTTATATATTTGTGGTCAAGTGTGTTAGATTCTTTCAAGGTGGTTTTATGATGAAATTGATCACTTGCTGTTGAGTAGTTGAAGATTGAACCTTATCTTACTAACTGAATGGTTGAGATGATCGATTAGGCACCGGGATGCAGGTCAAAGATCTCGATCGATATAGTTCGTAGGGTCTTACACTGAAGGGGAGATCTGATATGGAAGACGCCGGGTGATTGGTAGATTTGTGAAGCTACAAGACAGTTTCAGACACGGATAGTTGAAGACAGGATTGATGTTGCATGTATATGTGAAGTTCAACCTTGAAGATCACAGTGCAATATCTGAAGATCGTGTCTTACCAGGAAAAGAACCCGGAAGATCATCAGTTAAGGGGGAGTCTGTTGGTGCATGTTTTGTAATAGATGATCTTTTGTGTTTGTTAGAATTGAGAGCAACGGTCAAGGGGGAGTCTGTTGGTGCATTTTGTGACCATCGCTATGCTATTCCAACTAGTTGGGTGAAGTTGTGGAGGGAGCTAACTTCACGTGTTGGCGAAGTTAGAACAACTTCACGTGTTGGTGAAGTTAGAACAACTTCACGTGTTGGTGAAGTTAGGAACAACTTCACGTGTTGGTGAAGTTAGGAACAACTTAACCTTGAGGCCCAAGCCCAAGCCCGCGAAGATATTTATCTATATAAATGTGTGTTATGTTTAGGGTTTGAGGTTACTGGTTCAGTTAAATAGAAAAGAGAGAGTGAGAGCAAAAAGTTGTCTAGAGAAAACAGATAGGGAGAGTCTCGTGGGCAGACCCGAGGTAGAGCTCACCTCGGGTCGGCCGTAACATGTTTTCTCTTTTGGTATGTAATGTGTTTTTGATTAAAATATAAAGTGGTCTGCAGATCTGTTTATTTCATTCGTGTGTTTGTTTTTGTGTAATCGTGTTCTTCGTCTTCCAACACCATAAACGAGTCTAGGAGGATTCCGCACTCCTAGACCTCGTGCGGATCTCGTATCGATCACCATCGCACCGAAGACCTACACGTTTTTTTTTTTAAGAACAATAATATATATTTCCAATCCAAAGCTAGTTTTTCAACATGACCAAACATAACCACATACTTAAAAACTAAACATAAACTTAAAATCCTTAAACAAAAACAAACTTAAATACTAGACAATCTAGATCAATACTAGAACATGTTCATGTTGAATGACACCGTAATCGGCTGACCCGCATAAGGAGGCTGCCATGGTTCAAGCAAAGTATCCGGTATTTCCACAATCTCATAAGCCATACCACTAACTTCTCGAGCAATATGCAAAACCAAGTTCAACGACTCCAACCTATCCTTCAACTCTGCAAGCTGAGCCTTCAAAACATTATTCTGGGAATCCAATTCAACAAACGACTGCGTCGTCCCATCAATCTTCTTCATTACCGTATTGCTAGCATCCTTCAACTGGTTAACTTCAACCAACAACTCATCTAAACGTAGTTGCTTCTTCGCACGAGACCGTCGTGCGGATTCCCTGTTCGATATCATTCGTTTCGCTTTCGTTCGTCGAGGTTTGTGTACCTAGAGTCTCCGTCGGACCCTAAACTAGAAGTTTGTTTTTGCTGTGGTGATGCCATTGTGAATCAAATAATAATATTACAATTTCCAAGTAGGTTTGATGGTTTAAAGGTGTTAATAAAATTAATCAAAGATTTTAATCGAAAAAACTAAAACGAAAATATTAGGCCAAATTCATGAGAGCTCGTGGAACCAGTAGAGGAATACAACGGAGAACGAGTGGAGGATGCGAATACGATGCATCAAGATCGCATACGTCATGAACTCATCTACTCGATTGAAAGTATTGAAATCAAAATCAGATCTCAAAACCCTAAATCAAATCAAGTCAACTTATTGAAGAATCGGATATATCTCGACGATCTAGTGGCGGATAAAGGTAGGTGGGTGAACCAATTGGTATCAGAGCGTTTTGCTCGTGATTGTGTGGTTCAGGATTATCACACGGGTGTTAAGATTGTTCCGTTATACAATTCGCGGAACTATTTTACGTTGAAATACCTCTTTTTGTTAGTCGCTCCTCATTACTCATTAATTACACCCTCCAATCACCCTCTCAACCTTCGAAATTGACCTACCTAACCTACAAAACTCCTATGCTCTTCTAGCGAATTTGCCGTCACCCAAACTAGGGTTTTAGCGAAGATATAGGGTTTCAGCGAAATTGTGTGACTAGCGAAGTTATATAGCCAGCAAAGTTGTTAAGTAGCGAAGTTTATAATATGCGAAGTTATCAGGCTAGTGAAGTTACAAGAGAAGTTTATAATCTGCGAAGTTACAAGCGCAGTTGTATTAACTTCGCTGCTTACTGCACACAATATCTTGCTTTTAAGTTCTAAGTCTCGTTTCGTTCAAGTATGACTTCGATAAACATCACTGAACTGGTAAATATGGAGGTTGAAGTTGGTTCAGCAACTAAAGCTCCAAAACTGCTTAAAGGTACTGATTTGAACAGTTGTGAAATACCAAGACGCAAAGATGTGGGTCTGCATTCAAGATGGGTACATTCCACCAACATCCATGTTTGAAGGTCGTGAACAGATTAAGAAGTACAGTAAGATGGAGGATGATGAAAAGAAGATGTATGAGGCAGAAAGTAAAGCACATGCAGCCATAACAATCGCACTTCCACAAGAGATTCTTCATACTTTCAAAAAATACAAAATTGCTAGAGAACTATGGGAAGCACTATAGAATCGATATGAAGGAAATTTTGGGATACGTACCTCCAAGACAAAGCTACTGAAAACTCAACTCTCCGTATTCAAGTATCTGAAAAATGAATCACTTGATGACATCATCACGCGATATTATCATCTGATATCCGAGCTGAATAACTACTCCATTGAATACAAGGAAGAAGAGATAGTAGAAAAGCTCCTTGATGCTCTTCCACCAAAATGGGAGATGTACACAGTTCTGATGAGAAAAGATAAAGATTTTGAGAAGATTGACTTGGAGACAGTGGTAAATAAGTTACGTAATTTTGAACTTAATATGGCTCGAAAGGAGACACCTACTGATCAGGTTTAGGATCCGAGATTGTATGGTGCTAAAGTCACTCCAAACTCAAGTTCAAAAACAAAATCCACTGCCTATTACTCAAAGGGGGAATGAAACGCCACTCCAAATGGTCATGTGGTACTCAATATAGATGGTGACGTATGTTTTGTACCAGAAGGTCTTGGGTCCCCCGATTTTAATCTATCTCTTTAATTGTGCAGGAACAGTCGAACAGGGCTGTAAACAATATGTGGGTTGTTGACAGTGGCTGTTCCCGGCACATAACTGGTAACAAGAATTTGTTACGTGATTGGAAGTCTGTTCAAGGAGGAAGGCTTAGTTTCGAAGGAGAAAGTGGAGGAAGAATTACTGGTATTGGGACTGTGACGAATGGAAGAATAAAGTTGGAAAAGGTGAATTTTGTGGAAGAGTTGAAACACAACCTGTTGAGTGTCTCTCAGATTTGTGACAAAGAATACACCGTTCATTTTACTAAAGATGAGGCACTCGTACTTTATCCTGGTTTCAAGATACCAAATACCTGGGTCGTGATGAAGGCTCAAAGAGAAAAGAACACGTATGTAATGGATATGAGATCAACCGAGATGGCAACAGAAGAGTCATGTCTTCTGTCAAAAGCAACAGAATCTGAGTCAGAATTGTGGCACCGAAGAATGTGTCATATTCATCTTTGCAAGATGAATTACATTGTCAAGAATGGGATGGTACTTGGGGTTCCCTTGAAGAATTTCCATTTTGAAGACCAATGTGTGTCATGCAAGAAAGGAAAACAACACAAAAAGCCTCATCACTCCAAGAAGGTTAACTCAATTGTCAGCACCTTGGACCTGCTTCACATGGATCTCTTTGGTCCTGTGAATGTAAAAAGACTATGAGGAACTTCATACTGTTTGGTGGTAACCGATGATTACTCACGATACTCTTGGGTCTATTTTCTTGGGTCTATTTTCTGAAGGCAAAAGATGAGACAGTTCAGTTGGTAATTAACTTGATTACCAAGGTGGAAAATATTGTTGGGAGAAAGGTTAAGTACATCAGGAGTGATAATGGTACAGAGTTCAAGAACTATCAGATGGAGATGTTTTGTTTGCAGAAAGGGATAGAACATCAGTACAACGCCCCATATACTCCGCAACAAAATAGAGTAGCTGAAAGGAAGAATAGAACTCTAATCGAAGGCGCCAGGACCATGCTGGCAGATGCTAAACTTCCTGTGGTGTTCTGGGCTGAGGCTGTTGCTACAGCTTGTTATATCCTTAATCGTGTTTTAACTATTAAAAGATTAAATAAAACCTGTTAAGAACTTATGCATGGTAGAAATCCAAATTTGAAAGGTCTTGAACCTTTCGGGTCCCCATGTTCGATATTAAAGAGTAACTCTAAATTTGGTGAGAAAGCTGACGAAGGTATCTTAGTTGGCTATGTTGTTGGGACACCCAACAGAAGAGTCTTTAATCTATCAAACAGCAAGGTTGAGGTGGTCTGTAACACTGACATTACTAGTTACAAATCAGCAAGGCCTAGCATGGGACCAGCAGAGGCTTTCGACTATGAAAAGCTATTCAAATCTTTTAATGTGCCTTACTTGGATTTTGCAGACATTGATGAGAAAATGGCCTCAAGGATGCTGTATGACGAAGAGGAGGCCATTGTACATCGTCAAGTGACGTTGAAACTCCAGCTGTCTCGAATGAAGATGAATTCTACAATCCATTTCACACTCAGCCTCACTCTGATGAACTCTCTTCAAATCTTGAGAATGATCTGGAAGTCGGTCCAGTACAGACCACCAAAATTCACAAGAATCACCCTTTAGAAAATGCGATCGGTAATCCTTCCGATGGTGTGCGTACTAGAAGAAGCCTGGATGAAAACACATGTGTGTATGCAAGCATAAAAGACACTGGTATTATAAATGAATGCTTGTATGCCTGCTTCATCAGTCAGATAGAACCAAAGAATTATCAAATGGCACTGAAGGATAGCTCGTGGGTTGAAACCATGCAGGAAGAACTGGCACAGTTTGAAAAGATGGAAGTATGGCAGTTAGTTGAAAAACCACAAGAAGTGAACGCTATCAGTACAAAGTGGGTATTCAAGTGTAAGAGACATGAGAAGGGGGTAATCATTCGCAACAAGGCAAGATTGGTAGTCAAAGGGTTTAATCAACATGAAGGGATTGATTACAATGAGGTGTTTTCTCCTGTGGCAAGATTGGAGGCAATCTGACTGTTTCTGGCCTTTGCTGCACACAAAGAGATGAAAGTTTTCTAGTTGGATGTGAAGAGTGCGTTTCTGAATGGAAAAGTTGATGAGGTGGTATATGTCGAACAACCCTCGGGTTTTCCTGACCCAGCTTTTCCTGATCATGTGTACAAACTGAGCAAAGCACTATATGGGCTACATCAGGCACCTCGAGCCTGGTATGCAACTTTGTCAGACTACTTGCTAGAGAATGAGTTTGAGAGAGGGAAGATCGATAGTACTTTGTTTGTCAAAAGAAAAGGGGGAGATTTTCTACTCGTTCAGGTTTATGTGGACGATATCATCTTTGCTTCCTCAAGAGTTACTATGTGTCAGGAGTTTGAAGCAGTCATGAAGAGAAGGTTTGAGATGAGCGCCATGGGTGAATTAACTTTCTTTTTGGGATTGCAGGTAGATCAGAAGAAAGATGGCATGTTTATTCATCAAACAAAGTATGTCCATGATGTGCTTAAACGCTTCAATATGGATGATAGTACCCCATTTGACACTCCAATCTGCGTCAACCACAAACTGGGTGCTGATTCCGACAGTGATGAAGATGTGGATCCCACTCAATATCGGGCAATCATAAGTTCTTTAATGTATCTAACTGCATCTAGACCTGACATTATGTTTGCAGTTTGTCTTTATGCTCGTTTTCAGGCGAATCCGAAGGAATCACACATGAAGGGAGTGAAAAGAATCTTGCGGTATCTTAAAGGAAAGCCTTAGTTGGGACTATGGTACTCGAAAGGGGGAGAACTGGCTTTGGTAGCATACACCGATTCTGACTATGGAGGTTGCAATCAGAACAAGAAGTCAACAACCGGTGGATGTCAGTTTCTCAGAGGAAGATTGGTGTCGTGGCAGTGCAAAGCAGACCTCTGTAGCCATTTGCACATGCGAAGCAGAATACATGGCAGCATCGAACTGCTGCTCCCAGGTTTTATGAATACAACAACAAATGCGCGATTATGATCTGAATTTCACTCAAACTCCTATTTGCATTGATAACACTGCTGCTATCTCAGTAACTAACAATCCCGTTAAACACAGTAAAACTAAACACATTGACATTCATCATCATTTTATACGGGATTGTGCAGAGAAGAAATTAATTATGCTTGAAAAGGTTGATACACTGGATAATTTTGCAGATCTTTTACTAAAGCGTTTGACCAATCCCATTTTCAAAATCTTGTTGAGCTTAATGGGATGATCAATCCCGAGTAACCGTGTTTTCTCTATTATAAAAAAAAACATCACTATCGCTTAAAATTATGTCGGTTGCTCAAGTTTGAAGGACATATACCAAGGATATGTTTGGTCCTTACATCTACGTGTATATTATAAGGATAGCCATTAACCAGATGACTGAAAGCGACCGGGGCGGTTTATGATGGGTTTTTATTCTTTCGCTTAAAATTAGTCGTTCATACTTAGTCAGAGGGACACATACTCGTATGTGATCCACTGGATCTTCAGGATAGCCGTTTACCTAAATACTTTGACTTGATCGGGGCGTTTGAATTTTAAATTTTTTTGGGGAAATGATATAATTTTTCAGTCTATAACTTCGCAAGAAGTTTCAATACGGTGTTAAAATGAAAATTGATCCAACCTTGGAAAGTGATAGATAAACTGATTTTGTGTGCTTATCCGGTGAAGTAATTAGGCCTAAAAGACTCTAGAACAGTCATTGTATGTTATGGTAGCTTTCTATGGTGCGTTAAAGTAGAAGTGATACAAACTAAATCTTCTCGATTTACTATGGAGAGTCATTCTGAGTTGTGCATGTCTCCACATACATCTTTCCGAATGATAGGCAGAAAAGTGATTACCCAGTCATACACGAGCCGTGAGTGTTCTGATTCCCGTGAAGATAGTGTTATGTATCTGCAGTGATCCAGATTCGGGACTTGCAGTTGTCTTAGACTTCCAGTTGTATTATTGTTTAAAAAAAAACTTTAGTTATTATCATTAAGCCTTATGAAGATTATTTTGTTACAAATATCAAGAAAGAGGCAATAAAGAATATTTCAAAGTATTAGAAAGATCGTGAAGACGAATCGGAAGGTCGACATGTGAACATTGGTTAATCAGACACTACGGGTCGAAGTCAACTCGGGGTGACTTGGGGAAAGCCAAATACGCCTTGAGAATAGATAGGAGGCATCACAATCTCTCATGTGATGTCCATCTAAATTTTGAGCTTAATTGAACCTAATCAGTATCACAGAAGCAATGAAAACCATACTAAGTTTTATACCTGCCTACAACCTGTTTCTCTATGTCATAATACTGCTGAATATGGATCTGTGTGACGGCCACTTAATCAGTATGATTCCTGCTCGGATCTTTTCTCAAACATGTTGGGTTTCTGCGAGACTGAAATTTGATCCCGTTTATTTAGTTATTTAACTTTTGTTATGTTTTTGTCTTATGGTTTAACTTCTTAAACTTTTGGTTACTTGTTTTGGATCATTTTATTTTTAACTTAATTAACATCGCTATTAGCAAAGTTATATGGAGGGCGAAGTTGGGTAGGGGCGAAATTAACCAACCAGCGAAGTTAACACAACTTCGCCTTTGGGGTTTTTCAAAAGGTATTTAACTGGCATCGGTGGTCAAACGAAGTCAAACTTTTCACTCGTAAACCCTCGGCGAACTTATTCATTGAATCAAATCAAATCCTTCTCTGTTTTAAATCGCTATCAAGGTTCGTCTGATCATTGTAACTCATAATTCGTATTATATGTTGTTAATTGGTGTCTCAACGATCCGTGTTGAAGTCGCTTTTGCATCAAACCCTTAACCCTCTTTTGTCAGTCCGTTTTAAGATTTTTTTGGTAAAATATGTGTTTCTGAATCTTAATCGGACTACCATATTCATCATTTCACACTCTGATCTGTTATTCTTCGTCTTAACCTGGTATTGTAGTTACGCCGATTACAGCGGCGAAGTTAGGGTTTCAGCGAAGTTCTTTGCAACTTTGCCTATGTATTATTTTCGCCTGGGTGCTGCAATTAAGCTTAAGTGTTACATCCCTAGTACAATCTGTGTTTGAGGCTCTTAACCCAGCGACGTTTTCTACCCTGCGAAGTTACTAACCTTGCTTCTGGTAAACAGCGAAGTTATGACCTGTTGATTCAGAAATCTGATTTGGCTCGTTTGTTTTGCAGATATGGCTGTTGTGGCTGGTGCTGGTGGTACCGGTGGTGATGAAGGTGGAGATGATAAGAGACAGTTTTTTCCGGGTCACAACATGTATATCACCCTGGATCCGGATGCTCGTGGAATTGAGGACTATCGTGAGATCATTTCATTCCTTGTTCGCTCACGTATTTTTCATGCCATTACTACTACTCTTCCAATTTCACTACCGAATATTGAAGACTTTTGGAGAACCGTTGAATATGATAGTAGGGTTGAACCTCCAGTTATGCGTGCCACTGTCAATAATCAGGTGGTACAGTTCTCGGCAAATCAGATAAGGGAAGCCTTACGGTTTGGGGGTGAGACGACTGAGGATCCCACAGACTTTTCGGCTACTTTCAGGAATGGTGCTTTTGTTCGTATGGGGTATTCAGGACCTTTGGAGGATTCTCATAGGCGTAAGGGATTTTTATTGGATCAGTGGAGGTTTTTAATGCATGTTCTGATTGTGTGCATGTCTGGCCGCAAAGCTGGTACAGATGGTATGGGTGCGACGATGCAATCGGCTATGACTGCTTTAACATACAACAAGCCCTATAGTTTCATCCAGATGATATTTTATGAGATTGATCGTCAAAGACGTGCAGTGACACGGGAAAGATTTTTGATGTACCCGAGATTCTTACAGATGATTCTAAATCATGTAGCTCCCAATCTGCCACAACAACGTCCTATTTCGTATGTGGAGAGTGTTTCTAAAAGAATCTTTGCACAATGTAAGTCATCGAGTGCTCATAGCAAGCCAGAGCTTCGTCCGAGGCACACTACCTTGTTTGGTTACTTAGTGAATCCAGCAAATGTTGCTCCTCCGGAAGATGAGTTTATGGATCCGGCACCGCAACAGGCTGATATCCCTCAACCACCTATTGTGGTTCAACAACCACCCGTGGTACAGCAAGCACCGCCTACTGATCCTGTTGCAGCTCCAGAAGAACAGGTTGATCTTGAAGTTGCCTTTGGAGGGCAAGGGTTCTTTGATATGGAAAGGCTTGATCCAGCTGCTGAAGTTCAAGCCTCAGTAGCTGAGGTGTCTGGTGTAAATGTTTCCATGGTCGCTACATCTGTGGCGGATTCTGAGAGAACTGACTCTGGTTCCTCCACTGACGATATAGTCGAAGCACAGCAAATACTTGCCAGACAAGAAAGAATTCATGGAAAGCGAAAGAAAGACTCAGATGATAGTGAATCGGATTATGAAGAGGATTTATATCGTCTGGTACGAAGATCAAAGAAGGCAAGGGTTGGTGAAAGTTCAAGAGTTGGTGAAAGTTTGAGAGTTGTTCATTTTTCTCCACCATCGTTGTCAAGTATGACTATGTTACCTGCTTCTTCAACTGTCATATTACCGGTAACCTCGAGTGTACCTTTGGTGAACGTGTCGTCATATTTTGGTATTCCTCCAACTACATTCCAGTTTACAGCACCAGAGATTGTTTCTTTACCGCCTCCTACACTTACTCCGTCAGAGGTGGTTGCTAGATTTGTTGAATCCACGCTGGTAGCGACTGCTGGGTTACCTGTCTCAATACCACCCACGGTTACTATTCAGCCTACCTCTGATATTCCAGCTAGTTTGGGAATTCCACCGCCGTATGCTCAAGATATTTCTCATATGTGGTTTGACTTTGATGCTACTCTGTCTGACTCTGAAAGGATTGCGGCTCTTGAACGGGTAGTTGCTGAACAGTCACGGATCAATCTCATTCAGACGCAAGCTATTCAGCGGCTTGTGGTAGAAAATCAGATACAATCATCACTTCTTATTGAACACGGTAAACTCTTTGATGCTCTTAAACAGTTCTTAGCATCTCAGGGGGAGACGAGCTGCAAGGCTGATGAATTGAGAACAAAGAAGAAGCAAGACAGAGATGATGATCCCAATGCATCGAAAGATGCAGGTCAAGAACTGAACAAAATCTTGGGACTTCACATCTCAGGGGGAGTCTGCTGGTCCGTCAGGTAGTACAGGTGGTGAGAATGTGGTGGTTGTAGACGATGAGGAAGTGATGGAAAATGATGATAATGATTTAGTTGATGATGTATTGACGGCTAGTGAGATTGAAAAGATTGGGGAACATATAGAGATTGATAGTGAGTTGGAAGAAGGAGAGATAGTTGATGATGGTGTAGAGCATGATATTCCAAGTGTTGATGAGGTGAAGCTGGGTCAAGATGAAAATGTGTCGGGAGATTCTGAGTGAGAAGAATAGCCACGATGGAAAGAAGGTTGTGTGCAATGGTTCTTCAGGACAAAGAAACCTGCAGTTCCAACAATGTTCAAGAAAAGTTACAATATCAAGGGATATGCTGAATCAAAGAAAGGTATTATCTGCTGGTTGTATGATGAGCAGCTAAAATTGTTTGTGATAAAGCGATATGATGGGGTTCAGTACTTTAAGAAGGCTTTGAGATCGCTCAACACCTTGCCTGAGTGTGAGGTGAAAGATTTGGCACATTTGAGATTGATTAACGAAGTGATGACAACTTTGCGAGATGGGTTGGAAAGATTGTGTGGAAGGAAAGTGTGAAAGAGAAAAAGTTTGAGTTGTTGAAGCCTCAGAAAGGGAAGTTCGTCGAAGACAAGGAACGAGGCATGAGGGCTGATGGTAAGCCTTGGATGGTGATGAAATACAAGCCGATTCGATGCTTGAAAGAGGTTCCGATGAAGATGATGCCCAAGGATGTGTTGAAGGATCTCAAGTGGTGGTACGTTGACTGCCAGACTGCTGAAGCCGTGATGGAAGATGAGGATGAACAGGATATGCTGAGAGTGTATGATCCCATGCACTTGGTTAATTTGTCTCAAGTTGATTTGCAGGTACTTAATGATAAGAAGATTTTCTATATTCCTGCGTGGAAGGATGAAGCAAAGAATTACCAGAGGGTGGTCTCTGTCTGTGTCAGACAGGGCATTCATGCTTGAAGATGATGGGTACGAGATTTTTGGATTACAAGACACAAGAAAGAAGATAGAGATATGAAGCTACTGCCAAGGGGGAGTCTGTTGGTGCATAATGCCAGTAGTTCAGTATCTCGTGTTTATTTGTGCCTGTAATCGTTTATATTGTTCATTTTGTGTTGAACGTGTTCTTATATGTTCGCCTTTGTGTTTAAGCGAACTTGAGTAGGTAGCGAAGTTAGGACAACTTCGCCTAGCATGTTAGGCGAAGTTGTCTTGATATATATTCCTAACTTCGGCATATGTAGACATAACTTTTGAATGGCTGGTTTGGGTGATTCTCTGAATCACGTGTTTGTTTCTTTGGTTATTACGCCTTGCAATATAACAAGTATTATCATATATCCTCGTGTGTTTGTTTAGATTCAACGTGTGAATCTTCTTAACACTCATATCGTATACATGGGGATTCCGCACCCTCGTGTTACGAGATACTCCTGTGTAGATCCGGCTGGGAACCTACATTGTAATCTAAGTTAATTTTACTATGAAAGAAGCCTTACAGTTATATAAACTTGTTTTGTAAATTTGCGAAGTTTGCACAACTCATTTGATAAATATATAACGGAACCGGTTCTGGCCAGAACCGATTTGCGATAACCGACTTTACCGGTTCTGGAACCAAACCAGTTTACTATAAAAGGTTCCGGTTCCGGTTCTAATCTTCAGTTATTTTCGTTTCTGGTTCGGTTGCGGAACCGGTTCGGTTCTTGCGGTTCTGAACCGTTGCACAACCCTACCGACGAGATTGATGAACCATTTAAAATCTGACACGTGGCAAGAATCTGACAAGTCCGACTGGATTTTTGAAAATCTTGGGGGTGTCGTCCAAATTTTTTCTTTAAATATTTTGGTAAACAGCGGTCTCTCCAGACAGTGTTTTTATGTTTCCTACCTTGTCCGTTCAAATTGTGATTATCACTAACTTCTTCTTCACCTTCATCTTCTTCATCTACATCTTCTTCCACTGGAACAAACTACAATATTATCAAATTGCATTGTAGGTTTCGGGTCTAATAACGGACCATAGGGGTTTTGTAACATCCCGAATTTTATATTAGTAAATAAAAGAAGTCCATGATTTAAAAACGAGTGTTAATATTTAATTAATATTAAATATAGAAAGAATCATGGACTTGGGTAATTACATGGATTAAAATGGTGGGATGGGCCTTAGGTCCATGGGCTTTAAGGGACATAAATACCCCTTAAACCATCCTAAAACCCTAACTTCCCATTCCATCTTTCCATAATCCCTACACACACCCAAAACACACACAACCCGAACCAAGATCCAAAGGCGAGAACCCGAGCTTGTTGGTGCTAGATCGTCGTGACGAACCAAAGCAACATCAAAGACCAGCTCGTGTTCGTAGCTCGACTCGTTTACGGTACGTTTATATCGAGAACTTGTTCGTTTAGGTTTGGATTAGTATAGAAATAATAGATCGGTGTTTGTATGGTAAAAACGAATCCTACAAAACTAAACTTACTGAAAATGGTTAAGATTTGATGGGTTAATCGATTGATAAAAGAACCCGTAACCTATATGCCTAAATCGCACCCCTTAAACATCGATGTTAGGCCGATTTGATGGTTGGGGTTTGTAGGCGCTGGTCAGACGATTCCGTTGATACCTAAATCGAGTTATTTGGTTAAGAAACGAAGATGATTATGGGATTTAAGAACGAACAGTAGCTGCAGCTGGACAACTTCGCTGCAGCTAAGTTCGCCTGATGACAACTTCGCTGCAGCTAAGTTCGCCTGATGACAACTTCGCCATATGCTAAGTTCGTCTGATGAGAACTTCGCCATATGCTAAGTTCGTCTGATGAGAACTTCGCCATATGCTAAGTTCGCCTGATGACAAGTTCGCCATATGCTAAGTTCTCCTGATGACAACTTCGTCATATGCTAAGTTCGCCTGATGACAACTTTGCCATATGCTAAATTCGCCTTATGAGAACTTCGCCATATGCTAAGTTCGCCTGATGACAACTTCGCCATATGCTAAGTTCGCCTGATGACAACTTCGCCATATGTTAAGTTCGCTTAATGATAAGTTCGCTGGAATTAGCAAATTAGAAAATAAATTAAAAACCTAATGAAAAATGTGTTAAGATAGTTATTGGAAATAAAATTTTTCCAAGCTGACCTGGCAGCTCGACCCCCGCCAGGGGCTCTGCCCCTTGGACCCTGCTAGGGGCTGCCGCCCCTAGAACCCCGCTGCCAGGGGCGCTGCCCCCGGACCCCCGTTCGTTGTGGATTATATAAAGATAGAAATACAACATGTGTAGTAGTAGTTAATTGATACATGTAAATATTATACAGTTAGCCGTGCACAGCTCAAGAAGGGAATAACGATTAACGGAGAGCGTAACAAGATTCAGGTGAGTTTCTAGCCCCATTCCTTGTTATGTTTTCGGGGATGTGTGCATACTCGATGTGTTGTTAATACATTTATCCTAAGTGATAAGTGTATGCCATATGTGATATATGTGATAGATATGAATGATTGCTTGTCGGTATGCGAACGATCTTCAGATATTGCGCGTACTGTCAGGTTAAAAATAAAGGTACGAATATTATATATGTATGAACATTACGAATGAACACTTGTCGGGGCGGGAACGATCTTCGGATATTGCACGTATCGACAAGGGGTATGGTTGTTAAATGAATGATGTAAAGAACGCCTAGAGTGTTCTTATGCTATAATGTAATTATTGTATATGTGAAGTATGTGTATACATGTACACTAATGGTATGTGAGTCCTACGTTCGACATAGTAAGTTAGGATGGCGAATCCCTCTAACTTCTGTTGGACATAGACTTGGCAGGTGATGCGTAGTTAAGAACTGCGGGCCTTATACGTGATGTAGATGATAGATGTAAACGTAGATAGGGATTGTGGGCCTTATACGTGTTATAGGAGATAGACGCCAACGTAGATAAGGACTGCGGACCTTATACGTAATGTAGATAGGCGTCAGCACAGGAAAGGAATGTGGACCTTATACGTGCTATGTTTGTGTTGTGGTAGCATAGAGGAAGACTGCGGACTTCGTACGTGCTATGGTTTAGGTTGCAACATAGGGAAGGACTGAGGACCTCGTACGTGTTGTCAATATAGGATGGTACAGGGAGGGACTGCGGACCTTGCACGTACCATAACTGGTGAACATAGGTAAGGACTGCGGACCTTTTACGTGTTCACGATCTTGAGTACATGTATAGACGACGGACTATGAACGTACTCTTGGTAGACTGAGGTTAGTGATTGTAGATATGTACGTATGTATGGTAGTAGGGTAACGGATTAAGTATGGATATGTATCTTCGGTTATGTATGTATGTGTATGTATTGTATGGCGTCCGATTAACTAGAACTCACTCAGCGTAGCTGACTTTTAGTATGCACGCATGTGAGTAGGATGAGACAGCTAGCTTGAGTGGGCACATGGTGGGCGAATAGGAGACTGGCATCTGAAGACTCAAGATGTTTTAATGTTAATTAACGTTTATTTTGAAAGACAAGAATGTTTAATTAAGGCAAGTTTTGGATTGTTGTAATGTTTAATGAAAGTTTTTATATTCCGCGAAAGTTTTAATTAACTCTGATTTGTAAGAACTGTGTTTATGAGTAAATCCGACGCTAAAGTAGGGCTACCAGGAACGGGGCCTTACAGGTTTCTTAGGTTGGTTTGGAGCTATAACGGGGTGATGCATGCGCAGTGGAAAATGACGGTTCCGAGTGATGGTTCAAGTAAGGGAGTTAATTCTTGTTCCGGTGAAAAGTGGCGGTTCCAGTGGAAAATGGGGGTTCTGAATTCTTGTTCTTACGTGAGTGGTGGAGTTAATTTGTTGATTATAAAAGAACAAGTTGTATGGCTTCAAGATTTTTATTAGGGCTAGCATATCGTGTATACCCGTACACGATAAGACACGAACACGAAATGTGTATACCTGTACACGACACGAAAACTTATCGTGTACCTGTAACCCAAACACGAACACGAACCTTTTATTACCTAGTATACACGATAGTACACGATAATATGGCCGACGACAGGAGGAAGGCCGGCGACACGATAATAGTACACGATATTTATGGCCGGCTAAAGATGGAATGATGGACGGTATTAGCAGCGAAGAGAGATATGGCCAGAGACAAGAGGAAGGCCGGCGACGGGTGATGGCCGGTATGGCCGACGACGGTGGATGGATGATGAGAGGCAAGTAGGTGACAACTGTTGTTTGGTTTTTAAGAATGATTTGGATGAATTTAGGGTTACGGATGATATAATATAACTATATTATATATATATATAATTATATATATACAATTTTAAAAATAACCAGTTATTAACAGTTACCTACCAGGTAAACAGGTATTATTATACATGTTTAGACACGAAAATTAACAGGTAATTTCATGTCTACATGTTTAGTACACGAAACATGTTAAAGCCTTACCTGTTACCTGTTAAAGTCGTGTAGGCATGTGTCGTGTATTCGTGTCTCGTGTATAAATTGTCAGCCCTAATTTTTATAATATCTTCATCATGGATCCTATCTAGTTTGAGTGTAAAAGTGTTAGAGATAAAGATGAAGATGAAGAAGATGAGGATGTAGATGTAGATGAAGATGAAGTTAGGGATAATCACAATTTGAATGGACAATGTAGGAAACATACAAAAAACCGTATAGAATACTGTTTTTTAATAAAAGATTCAAAAATATAAAAATTGGACGACACCTCAAAGATTTTCAAAAATACGGCCGGACTTGTCAGACTTTTGTCACGTGCCAGCTTTTAAATGGTTCATTAATCTCGTCGGTTATATTTCCAATGTGTCTCCTCGATAAAAATTACTTAAGTCATTTTGAAAAGTTGAGAATTTCAAGATCTTTTTTTATCTCTATTCAGATGGGCCATTTAGAGAATTTTTCTAATACAAAAATATTTTCGTAACAATAATAAATTTAATCCTTTGTATTCCAATTCAAAAAAATAAAAAATAAAAAAATTGAGTGGTAGGTTCATGTTCATCAATATAGCTCCTACGTGGCATAATCATGTCAACCCTTTATCGATCCCCCCAATCAAACGTGACGTCGGCGACCTTTCCAACCGTTTCCATGTAAAAGGTTTCTTAAAAAAATAAACAGAAATAGTTACAAGAATCATTCCAAAACCAATATTAACTAACACATATAGAAGAAGCAACGAAGGTAACGCCCTAAATCAGTCTCTATCTCTCCCATTAAATCTCCCTCAACCTCACTAACCACAGATCCACCAAATGTAACAATGGGTCACCACCACCAACACCATAATAATAATAATAATAATAATAACCGGAAACCCGGTAAAACCCAACGATCACAAACCCTTCCATCATCCCCAACTAACTCTTCTTCGTCATCAGAATTCGAGTTTACTGTCTCGTTATCTCCCCGCAGATCCTCAGCTACTAATCTTTGTCCCGCGGATGACCTGTTTTACAAGGGGCAACTTCTTCCGCTTCATTTATCGCCGCGGATCTCTATGGTCCGCACGCTCTTGTTGTCCTCGTCCTCCACCTCTTCCTCTGCCACCACTGCCAGACACTCGTCTGACTCACACTCCTCGTTTTCGACCGAGGGGTGTGACTCGTCTCGCCCGAGCTCTGTAACCGATGACGACTTGCACCTTAGCACCAAATTGTTGGTTTTGAATTCGAGCGTCCGCACTATTAACAGCACCAACAACAACCAAAAGAAGACTAGTAAGTATTTCACGTTGTCGAAGTTCCCATACGTGTTTCGTAATAAGACGAAAACATGTACCAGTACTAGTGCACCAGTAGTTACTGGTACAAGGGTGGATCTAGATATTAATATAATATCTGGATCCTCTGCAAAACGAATGAGTACAACGGCTAAGGAAATGTTCAGAAAGTATCTGAAGAAAGCCAGGCCGTTGTACGAGAAGCTCTCGAACAAAACATTGCAGTCGCCTCCAGCGACTAAAACCGACGTGATTTCTCACTCGTTTTCCGGAAACCTTCTGTATCCGAGACGGAGAAGTTGCGTGTCGAGCTGCCCGTCGTCGATGAGGTCATCTCCTAGTCATTCTGGGATATTATGCCGAAACAGTGTGGTGAGAGGCGGTGGAATGTATTCGAGTAACTCATCTTCCATGGAGGAACTGCAGAGTGCGATTCAGGGGGCGATTGCGCATTGCAAGAACTCGATGACGCAGAACAAGTAGGAGATCAGATGATGATGAAGTAGAAGAAGATAATAATAATATTTGGAGTGTGCTACTCCTTACAAAGTTATTAACAATGTTTTGTGGTCTGGATATGACTGGTTGTAGTAGATCACTAATTATTTGATAGTGCTTTAAATTAAATTGTAAACTTTCATAATTGTTTTTTTTTTCACCTTATTCCTAGATTTTGTTGGATTTTGAAGTATTGTTCTAGATTTATATGATTTTTAGTTTAGCATTTGTCACACTTACAATAAAGATTGGAATGATCGGCCACTTAGGGAGATTGGAATGATCGGCCACGTAGGCAAACGACCAAAGTGGCCGTCGGGTTGAAGGGCAAAAGTCGACCAAATGGAGAGACTTTTGCAAAGATGAGAAAGGCCATTGGGATGGAAGGGATTCGGGAACCAACCAAACCCCTCTCTCCCCATATCGGTGATTTTTCATCCTAGTTCTTTCTCTCGAATCGGCTTCGTGTAACCTTAGGATATGGTTATTTTGATATAATTTCTAAACCGAATATTAGTACAGTCGCTTGGATTGGTTTTTCTTCAAATTGTTAGATTGTAATTATGTTTTTATGATGATAAATATGGTTCATGGTAGTACATGTAATTTATTTATAAGAATTTAATGGAGGCTCTTTTTACATTACTAGTAGGTTTTCAATCCTTAACCAATGAACCAAATCATGGTAAAACAACGAACTTATTTCAGTACAAAGCGGTTTGTTAGGCATCATTAATTTCCAAACATCCTTATATATAAAGTTCTATATATAGTAGTAAGTTAAGATGATATTATGTGATTTTTTAGATTAAACTTTAATATAGTAATTATATGTAAATGTATAAGATGTTGCTAAATTTATAATGCATTGATGATTGTTATGAATTATAGTATACACACATCTATAAAATAATCTCTTGTTTATATAAAACAATTTATTCTAGTAAACAAAATTTAGAGCACCTTGAATACAAGAACTTGACAGAACTTGATATAGTCATATAACATATAGTGTGTTGTCGGTGAAAATAGACCTTTGAGGATGAGTATTTATTTATTAATGAATTGATTAGAGTGAGTTGATTGATATTTAATTATATATATATTTTTGAATAATGAGGAAATAATTGATGAGGGCCACGTTCCATGTGCAATTGCTAGTTTACGATGGTCACGCCAGTGTACTTCTCTCTTGCTTCGGTACTCACGCTAATTTAATATCGAACACTTTTCCCATTAATATTCATTGCCGGGATCAAACCATTAACAATTTTTAATTACACCACCCCCACCTGTCACATTTATAAACTTATAATGTATTAATAATTTATTATGTCCATAATATCTATTGCATTAATACAGTAACAGTTCTTTGAGTTATTTAATATTATTCAAGTATAATAATAGAGTAAAAACAGTAGTTGTTTGATATGACTAAAGCAAATGTATGTTAAAAAACTATTAAAAATTTTACCCAAAGTTAATGCAAGTCAAAACAAGTCATTTCTAGCAATCTACATGCTAACCCGGGCATTGTAACCTTATAATGGTATCAATGTTAGTGTATGGTGAAACTCAGGCGTGTTAATCAGTGAAGAAACATTAATCGACCCCGGGCAGATTACGGATAATCTGGGGGTTAAATAGATGTTTCCCACGAGGGGTTATGTCCGGCAAAGATGGTTCTTCTGGTGACCTGCAAAACAGACACCGTGAGCTCGTCACTTAGAAGGGGGGGTACCTCCTTGTGACCACCCTCCGGCGTGAAAATCAGACTAGATTGCTCTTGAAAATAAGTGTATATTAAGAGATTGCTAGAAAAGATAAGATGTGATAAGATAATGTAATGTAATGTAATGTAATGTGTCCATACCATTCCAAGGTGTTGGAGTAATTATAGCCGAAGGTAGGTTTCCAAGCAGGTACAGCCGGCTGAATAGTATTCCTGTTCTGCCAACTGTGGGCTACGCACGTGCCATGCTGGTGGTTGGTGGGTAGGCAGCGGCTGATAGTGACCAGGCCGGCTGTGTACTATTCCTGTTCCACCAACTGCAGGCTATGCACGTCCTCCGACAGGTTGGTGAGTAGGCAGCGGCTGATAGTGACATACAGTACAAGAGCGTGCTGCTCGTCATACTGTTGTCAGTGAGCTGTCGTATCTTTGGTCAGATCTTTTGTCCATACCTC
The DNA here is from genome assembly GCF_021521415.1 of Bidens hawaiensis. Classification (NCBI taxonomy): domain Eukaryota; kingdom Viridiplantae; phylum Streptophyta; class Magnoliopsida; order Asterales; family Asteraceae; genus Bidens; species Bidens hawaiensis. The sequence continues at coordinate 125,605 of NW_027496774.1, forward strand.
GTCAGGTACAGTACAAAAGATCCTCCAGTAGCGTACGGACTGGCTCATTTGTGCGGGAGTGTTCCCGGCTTTGTGCGGGAGTGTTCCCGGCTTGCTCACTCATTCTTCAGGTGACATTACTGAATTATTTAAGAGTTAAGTGCCTTGTGCGTGTAGCCTTGCTGCGCGGGTAGCCTTCCCTGATGGCTAGTATCCGTTGCTGCGGGAACAGGCGGAGTACGTCGACCATTGGGAGGCTTTTCCTGCGGGAACAGCTTGCGTACTGCGCGTAAGGACGTCACGTCTCTGAGCATGGTGGGTCCTGCGGATCCAGTTGGTTTTTGCGCAGACGTCTCTTCAAGGTGAGTCTTGCGAGTTTAGCCTTTGCGCAGACGTCCCTGTTGAAGGTGAGTCTTGCGGGTTCAACTGCGCAGACATCCCTCTTTGAGGTGAGTCTTGTGGGTCCAACTGGGCTCTGCTGGGACCTACCTCTTCAAGTCCCCCCAGTCCAATGTTCTTCTCATGAATTGTTAATAAGTGAGGTGAACTTTTGGACTTAAGCAAAGGGTTTTGAAAAGGGTTTAGTTTTAAGGTTTTCTATGGGGATTCTTCCCGCGGAAGTCCTAATGTCACGTGCAGAAATTCCCGACTTTTCTGCTTGATCTTTGGGTATGATGCGGGTAGGTCTGTAACCTCCTCGCAAGTCAGGAGCGTTGAGTTCCACTTGTATAGATTCTCCATGAGGTTTTGGTAGTTTTGAACATAGTGATCAATTATGTTAAAACAACCAATTCCATCTTGGAGCTTCAAACAATCTAGTTCTCGACGTTCCCGCTATGCGGGGATGTTATTCCCGTTTCCGCAAGCAAGGCCCAGAAGATCCTTCTTGGTTTCAATTCCCTGCGGAGTGCAGGTATGTGAAGGGTTTCGCCTTGACACTGTACCCGCACTCGTCTTATAGTTACTTTACTTCCAAGGTATTCCTGGCTTCAATTCCTGCGGGTGCTAAGTATGTGAAGGGTTTTGCCTTGACACTGTACCCGCACCCGTCTTATAGTTACTTGGTCGCCGAGGTATTCTTGGCTTCAATTCCCTGCAGGTGCTAAGTATGTGAAGGGTTTTGCCTTAACACTGTACTCGCACCTGTCTTATAGTTACTTGGTTGCCAAGGTAAGGGGTATAGTCCCTCTTATTTTTGAATCTTTTTGAATCTTTTTGAAATTCGAAGAGTTGGTGAAAGGATAAGAACAGTCCAAACTGTTGAAACGTCGTCCGACGGTTTCTTCTGACAGTGTCAGGACGTGCAGAAAGTTATGACGACGTGACAGTATATGGTCATTCCAGACGCTTTTTCAGGCGCGTGGGCGCGAGTTTTCGGGCGCGTGGCCGCGAAGTTTACGGCACGCGTCCTGTCAACAGCTATTGCCAGCTTGCTTTTTCCACGTGTCATAGTTTCATTGCACCAGCGTTTTCCTCTCTCTTCCGCATTAAATTCATCGCATTCATTGCGATGAGTATATAACGGGAGGAGAGGTTGCATCTCAACTCACAGTTTCACCTCTCTTCTTCTTCTAAACGATTTCCGGCGAATACTCTTAACTTTTCTGTCGAGCATTCTCCTGAAATCGTTCTTGTTTACATCCCAAACATGTCTTCTCATGATCCTGAGGTTACTGTCGAGGAGTCCGATGTATACCTCGAGAATCCGTCGTCCACGTCGGACAAGGATGACAAGAGTACTGCTGGCGAGTGTCAGTGTGCTCTTCCGGTCGACCTCTATCAGTACGTCGTCAGGAAGTTCATGCTCGAGCCTTTCGAGCCTGAGTTTCCAGCACCTCATCAGACGGTGTACGATGCCCTCAAGGGCAAGATAGGGGTGTACGCTGCATTCTTCGTCTATGGGAATTTCAAGTTCCCATTGACGAAGTTTGTATACCGTGTTCTGGAGAGACACGGTGTGCATCTGACTGAGGTACACCCAATGGCGATCGCCAAGATCCGCCATTTCGAGTGGGTGTGTCTCATTCTGGGTGTGGAGCCCCATGTTGACCGCCTGATGACCTTCTATTCCTGGAGGTGCATCCAGGGGTGGTATACCTTGGTCAATCGGATCAAGGGTTTGAAGATCTGCGCTACCGAGCGCAGTCTTCGATCTTGGAAGCGGGAGTTCTTCTATATCTCCGCTCGCGTCGTCCCCATAGCGATGACGTTCAAGAACGGGAGAGCTCTCCCGAACCTTCACGCCTCCAACTACCAGGAGGCGGAATGGTTCTCCAAGGTTTCCGGGGTCCAGTCTCCGGTTTACCGCTTTGCGGAGTCCGGGATGGTGATGCTCGGGATGAGCCGGGTGTGGAAAGATGCTGGGGCGGATGCGCCACAGATCCCCATCGTCCTCGAATACGGTTTGAACTCTATCCCTTACGGTATGCTTCGTCTTCTTTGCTGACTTAAAGTTTTCTTCTAACTGTTTTTCTTTTGTTTTCAGAGGGAAACGACCTACAGTCGCTCCTGCATCCGCGGAAAGCTGGTGGTCCCGCTCGGATGGGTACCCGTGCTCTTGATGAGAACGAAATGCCCATCTTGGAGCAAACGACGGATCGGTTTGTGGAGGTCTACCCGCCGGGCCACCCGATCATGAGCGCCACGCGGCCAGGTAAGGAGTTATTTAACCCTCGCCCTGTGAATGCTCAAACCTCTGCTGAAATTCCTCTAATTTTGTCATCTTCTGATGAGGAATCCGCAGATGGTCCTTCCTTCACGCGGAAGAAAAAGGCTGTTGGCGCGAAGGGCAAGGTGAAGGTTGCCTCTACTGCTGATCCGGTGAATCGGTCTGACTCAGAGACCGAAAGCGAGGAGGTGGCGGGGAACCCTGGTGGTGGTGAGACAACTGTCTCGGAGGTTGAGACAGATGCCACTGCCGCGCGACCAAGTTCTACAACGGTGACCGACATGAAGAGGCCGGCTCCGTCGGGTTCGTCCCTGCCGGTCAGAACCTTCAAGTTGAAGAGAACTCGTAAGTATAAATTAATCTTACCCGCTATTTCTTTCCGCCATTGTTTTTAATATCTTGTCTTCATGCAGGCGTGGATGCTACCGCATTCCAAGGTGATGCGGGGAGGAGCGGCTCTGGACCCATGATGGTAGGTTTGGTCAACCTACCCGAGGTGATGACCCAGGCTGCTGCGCCTGTTTGCAGCATTGGTTCAGTTGCTCATCCGATTGAGGCGACTGTTCCAATTGTGACGTCTCCGCCGGCTGTCAGTGCCATATTCACTGCGTCCTTCACTGAGCCGATGGTGAGTTTTTCTGCGGGTTCGTCCGCAGCGGCGGCCACGGTTGTGAGTTCACCTCCAGTGAGTTCACCACCGGTGGTCTCTACCGCGGCGGCTTCAACCGTGCCACCGGCACCGGCGACTACTTCGCCCCCGGCCGGTTCAGCAGGTATGTTTGGGGCTTCTAGCCAATCTCTGCCTCCTTCCCATCTGCCTGACCTCTTGGATGGATATCCGTTAGGCTCAAGTGATGGGTTCGGCGGCTACCGGCCTGTTGTCGACCCTACAGGTGCGTAGGGTTATTTTGGCCTTTTTATATATATTTTTGTTTTTTATCATCTTTTCCTAACTGCTTTTTGTTTTTGCAGTGTCGGATTCGAATGAGGTGTTTGTTCCGCGATGGAACATTCGCCGGGGAACCACCCTTCCGACGGCTGTGGATTGCGTCGAGTGGGCGCGCCACGCCGCCCCCAGTGGTGCACTGGGAGAAGCTATGTCGAGCTACCAAGAGGGTAGGCTGACAAACGAGCTTCGAATTCTCCTTGCCCGGATGCAGCCGCGCGTCGAGCTGCTTTGTCGTGAAAACGACAAGTTAAAGGCGGCTCGTATCCAAGAAGTAGCTCAGGCGCGGGCTATCTGGGAGGAGAACAGGAGACTCTCCGCCGTTGCTGCGGAGAAGGAGAAGGCCTTCAAGGCCCTTGAGGTTGAAGTTCAGGCCCGTCTCGAGGCCCGTTCCAAGGCTACCTAAGCTGTTAATGAACAGCTTCGGTTGGCTAAGGAAACTGCACAGAACGCAACTGAGAGGGCCACCAAGACTGAAGCTGCTGCTGAGCCTCTACGCACTGAGAATGAAGAGCTCAAAGCCAAATTAGAGAGGCTCCAGCAGGCTCATGATGCCTTGGCCATGGAAGATGCCAAGAAGCTCCAAGAGATCTTGGACCAGAGGGGGGTGCTTGACCACACTGAGCGTAAGCTAAAGGGCGTCGAAGAGGCTGCAGCCAAAGATGTGTTGCTTGCCAACCTTACAAAGAACGAAGCCGAACGCGCCCGTAATGAAGCTCAAGCTGCCTTTCAGGAGGCTCTGGTTACCAAGGAATGACTTCTACGAGAAGCGTTGTCGCAGGTATGCATAGCTTCATAATATCTTTACGCTTTTCTTTGTACTTAGAAAAGGTTTTGATACTTGTATTTTTGTTTTGTAGGTTGTGCATCGGGTCTTCACGGACACATCATATGACGATGCCATGAGCGCAGCCCTCAACTATTCTCATGAGGATGGGGAAAAGGCTGGCTTCCTGCTTGGTCTAGGGTTCGTTGAGAAGGGCATCCCGCCTTCCAACTTCCCTTTATATGATGTGGATACTGAAGCTGTATATGACCAAGCAGTGAACCAGTATGCCGCCTTCCTGCACCCGGTGGTGGAGAAGGTGAACGAAGTTGCTGCTGCTGATGATGGGCTAACCATTCTCAATACCTTCCTTGAACCGCCACAGCCAACTGATGGTGCGGGTACAAGTGAGTTTGGAGGGAGTGGCCCTGAAGCTTGATCTTTTAAATCCTTTCCCACTGTTAGGATAGATTTACGTCTTTGTATAGATTTATATTCTTGTAGGCGGGTAGATACCCGGCCATTCTTGTAACAGTTGAATTTTTATGGAATATAAATCTTTTGTGCGGGTAGGACCGTCACTCTTGCTTTATAAACGTTATACGACTTGCTCATGCATATTATAGTTTAATTTGGCACTTGTTTTGCCGCATAAACAATATATGATTCGCTTGTGCACAGTTTAGTTTAACTTAGCAATTTCTTAAGTACTTTGGATAAGTTAACCTTTCAACGTGGCAGATAATAGGTTAAAGTTTTGCTTCCTCTTTCGTGATTGTGCGGGTAAGACCGTCACTTTCACTTAGTAGGATGGCTAAACTTTACCTATATCTGACCTGCGTGGAGGTTTTCCTCATTTTTTCCTTAAGAGATTTTCTAAGTGTTCTGAATAAGTTAACCTTTCGACGCGCGGTTGTCAATAGGTTAATGTTCAGTTTCCTCTATCATGATTGTGAAGGTAAGACCGTCACTTGCATTTAGTAGGATGACCAAACTTTACCTATGACTGACCTGCGTGAAGGTTTTCCTCATCTTTTCCTTAGAAATTCTTGCCGTTTTTTGTGTTTATGCGGGTTTTGCCGCCTTCCACACGCAACGACTTCTCTTCACACTTATTTATGCGGTGAAAACCGGCATCAGTGTTTTGAATAACCGTTCGACGCGCGGTTGTCAATAAGTTAGTTCGGTTTCCTCTATCATGATTTGTGCGGGTAGGACCGGCACTTTCATTTAGTGGGATGACCCAACTTTACCTATAACTGACCTGCGTGAAGGCTTTCCTTATATTTTCTCTAGAAATTTGTCGTTTTGTGTTTATGCGGGTTTTGCCGCCTTCCACACGCAACGACTTGCTTTCCCACTTATGTATGCGGTGAAGACCAGCATATCAGCGTGGAAAGTTCATTAAGTATAAATGTAAGACCATCAGCGTCAATGTGATAAGGAGAATCATTTCCATTAGAAGTGGCTCTGGGCCTTTTCTTTTACAAGTTTGGAATTGATCTACATGCAGACTGTGTAATTGAGCTCCCTTCCATGTTCTTGGGAGTGTCATCGAGCCTTTCGAGCCGATATGCACTTGGTTTGTAATCTCGTTGTTTACGCAGTATGTAGTCTCCGACATTGAAGCTGCAGTTTTATATTTTTTTTCCCAACTGGGGTTCTACACGCATTAGCCTGCTCAGCGTTCATTACGCCACGAGGTGCGTCAGCGTCCCATCTCTGACAAATGCTTCGACGATGTCCTTCAAGTATACGCATTCCTCAGTGTTGTGGCCTCTTGCTCTGTGGAAGTCACAGAATTTGCTCTGATCAGCGTTGTGACGCTCTCGGATTATTGGAGCCTTTGGCCATGGGAGTCTCTCGGTGTCGAATATCTCGGTGACGCTTTTGGTGAGTGGCGTCCATCTGGAGTTCCGGTTTGACGACGGCATGTTATCCTTTCCGCCTAACCGAGGGTGCGAGCCGGATGAGGTGTCAAAGTTTACCCTTGATTGCCAAATGCCTAGCTTCCTCTTTTTGTTTAGTCGGGCGGTAAGGACATTGTTTTCTCTTGTTTTCTGGGTGTAGAGGTTTGTGCTCTGGGGAAGATCTCTACCCAGTTGCTTTTCCGTTTCCGCGAAGCGTTAGCTGCTGTCATGATGGCATCCCATGTGGATGGCATGCCATCTTTACCCGTTAAGGTGCGGATGAGCTCTGGGTCTTTCACGCCCTGGATGAAAGCAGCGCGAACAAGATCTTCGCTAATACTGCCAAGACTTAGCTTCTTTGAATTGAAGCGCGTGATGAAGTCTAGTAAAGACTCATCTTCCTCTCGGATGCAGTTGAGGATTGTCCATTGCTCTTCAGTGTACTTTCTTTGTTGACTGAAGTGTTGGCTGAACTTCTGTTGGAAGTCTGCCCAATCGTAGATGTGGTGGACCGGTAGACGGTCAAACCACGCTCTAGCTGCTCCAACCAACGTCATCTGGAACATATAACATCACGTGGGTTCCGTTCAGTTGCTGACGGTTGCCCCCGCTATGAATCTATTCAAATGATCGTCTGGGTCGGATATACCATCATAGGTGCCGATGTTGGACATCTGTTTGGCACTTCTTGGGGCGATTGCTTCCGCAATGTCCCTTGCAAACTTGGAGGTTCCCGCATTTGCAGCGGTTGGTCTGAAGGTTTTAGAGAAGTCACGTGGGTTTCCACCCGCGTTTTTTGGTTTGAAGGTTTCTCCAAAATTCCTTCTTGGTTGGAAGTCCGTTTCCTTACGCTTCCCTTTCGCCTTATGGCGAGGGTTTACGTCGGTGTCGGATTCCTCCGAATCATCGTCCAAGTCCTCGCACTCATTGCTCATGTTGAGCTGTTGTCGAGTGCTTCCGAATTCGTCAGCCTGTTGGAGTGAACGTAAGCGTTCATCCAACTCAGCTTGGAATTCCCTTTGACATTTTTCCGCCCACGCTTTAACTTGTTCAAGTGTTTGGCGGGGGGGCCTCGTCTGTTGTCTTTCCACCTGGGTATCAATGAATCCCAGGGGAGGATTGTTTACTGCACTTGCCCCGACTCGGGTAACCGGGGTAGAGTTCGTAAAATTTACTGCATTTGCCCCGGCTTGGGTAACCGGGGTAGTGTTCGTAAAATGTGTGTATTCGCCGGTGTTCCCCCCAGTAGCTGGGGTTGTGGTTACCAGGGTTTCTTGGTTACTCCCTGGCCTAGGGACCGGAGTAACGTTAACCATCTTTTCGGAGGTTTTGAAAAAACTGAGAATTAGTTCTAGCTTTTATGCACGGATGGCGCCAATGAAGAAACACTAATCGACCCCGGGCAGATTACGGATAATCTGGGGGTTAAATAGATGTTTCCCACGAGGGGTTATGTCCGGCAAAGATGGTTCTTCTGGTGACCTGCAAAACAGACACCGTGAGCTCGTCACTTAGAAAGGGGGGTACCTCCTTGTGACCACCCTCCGGCGTGAGAATCAGACTAGATTGCTCTTGAATATAAGTGTATATTAAGAGATTGCTAGAAAAGATAAGATGTGATAATGTAATGTAATGTAATGTAATGTAATGTAATGTAATGTAATGTAACGTGTCCATACCATTCCAAGGTGTTGGAGTATTTATAGCCGAAGGTAGGTTTCCAAGCAGGTACAGCCGGCTGAATAGTATTCCTGTTCTGCCAACTGTGGGCTACGCACGTGCCATGCTGGTGGTTGGTGGGTAGGCAGCGGCTGATAGTGACCAGGCCGGCTGTGTACTATTCCTGTTCCACCAACTGCAGGCTATGCACGTCCTCCGACAGGTTGGTGAGTAGGCAGCGGCTGATAGTGACATACAGTACAAGAGCGTGCTGCTCGTCATACTGTTGTCAGTGAGCTGTCATATCTTTGGTCAGATCTTTTGTCCATACCTCGTCAGGTACAGTACAAAAGATCCTCCAGTATCGTACGGACTGGCTCATTTGTGCGGGAGTGTTCCCGGCTTTGTGCGGGAGTGTTCCCGGCTTGCTCACTCCTTCTTCAGGTGACATTACTGAATTATTTAAGAGTTAAGTGCCTTGTGCGTGTAGCCTTGCTGCGCGGGTAGCCTTCCCTGATGGCTAGTATCCGTTGCTGCGGGAACAGGCGGAGTACGTCGACCATTGGGAGGCTTTTCCTGCGGGAACAGCTTGCATACTGCGCGTAAGGACGTCACGTCTCTGAGCATGGTGGGTCCTGCGGATCCAGTTGGTTTCTCCGCAGACGTCTCTTCAAGGTGAGTCTTGCGAGTTTAGCCTTTGCGCAGACGTCCCTGTTGAAGGTGAGTCTTGCGGGTTCAACTGCGCAGACGTCCCTCTTTGAGGTGAGTTTTGCGGGTCCAACTGGGCTCTGCTGAGACCTACCTCTTCAATCAGCTTTAATCATTATACTTTCCAAATAATTTCTAGATAATTTTAAAGTTAAAAATCTCTTATGTATTTACGTACATTTGATACGTGTTTGGTGTATACTTTTACGTCATAGATCTAAAAGAGTCATATTGATATGGAAAGCCTATATAGTATATATGGTATCACATTATGTGGTCAAATTTGTGGGTGTTTATGTATTTAACTAGATACTTTTGGTAAGTTTGTAAATTTTATTAAATCATTTTAGAAATATTTTTTTGAATGTAACCAATTTATTATTTTCTTATGCATGATTTGAAATGAACTTTTGGTCTCATTAACCAATTAGGGATGTGATTACTGATTATTAACCTTCCAACAGGACACGCATTTAGTGATTTTCATTTCATGAGTTTTCACTATCATTGCCACCCACACTGATATACACCACATGCACCTATACTCATCACAAAGGGGGCATAGCACAAGTGAAGATTGTAGCATGTGGCAGAGAAAACACATGATCTTAACTTCTTTTGAACTTCTAAATTTAAATTGTTTATAAGTAGCGAAGGAAACCCGCGCATTGTGGCGGTTCAGTTTTCAATAATGTTGTTTGGTCGGTGTTAGTTCAATTTGTTTCATTACTATTACGGTACCGACAATTAGTACAGTTTATTACACAAAAAAGTTAATTAAAAAGAAAAATACTTGCTTATATTAGGATAGTGATACTCGGTATAGTGTGTACTATATACATGAAAAAAAATTTGTTTACAATTTTCATTTCATAAAAGTTGCTTGGTGTAGGCCAAAAAACAAAATCGTGTGACTAAAAATCAAAATCTCGTTTTACATCGATCGAAGAGCATAAAACAAAGAACGGTACAGTTTGTATTGATTTCGTTTGTTAAAGCAGCGGTATGGCACAGGCACGCTATATATCTTCCTAAACCAATAAATAAACTACTTTCAATACAAATTTGTTTTAAACACACTTGCGTATTCATTAAAAGAAGTTAACAAACCGCAATTATTTAAGAAAGATCAAATTAGAAAAACATTAATGGGTAAAAGACAGATATTATATTTAATGAAGGGGTGAAATTGAAATTTAAAGAATAAACATATACATACACTTGTAAATACAAAATTAAGTTTGTAAATCTATCATGTTCATCTTTCATTGTTTGCAAAACTATTAATTCGTAATGCGACAGCTCACTATTCCCACATGCATTCCTAGGTAGCATGCCAAATCAACTTTTTACTCATTTATATTTTTACCTCTTACACTACAATACCCATCAGTTCTCACATGCAACCTATTTTTTTATATTTTATTTGAAATGGTACGTTCTTTTCCCATGGTTTATGCACATACTGCCTAGCAAGTTTTCAAAGGGGTAGATTCGTATGAGGGTGGTCTATCATCAGTATGCTAATCTCTTAATTAAGTACAAATTCATCCAATTGATTTTGAAATTTGTCAATGGCTAACGTCTCTTAATTGCGCCATAAATTGTTGTGCTTGTTCGGCGCCTTGTCGACAATTGTTTCCTGTTTCGTTTTGCTTTTGCTTTTGCTTTCGCCTTCGCCTTCGCCTCACCTTCTCCTTCTTTTTCCCTTTAATGAAAGTGTTTGTGTTTTTTTTAAGAGAATAATTAGAAATGAATTGGTTTGAATTATATAGGTGTGTATATTAATTTATAATAGTGTTAATAGTAGTATTTCAATTTCAAAATATTAATTCTTTCTTTTTGTTTTTTTTTCCTCAAAGCATGTTACCGTTTCATAGGCCCACTTCAATCCTAAAAAAAATCCTGAATCCACAACTAAAACGTTTCTAGCACATATCAAAAAACATAGGAGTGCCATTGGTCAGCTATCCATATAACGTTATAAAAATGTATTGTTATCATTTCTTTACATTGTTTGGTTTTGGTTATTGTCATGTTAATTTCACGCTAAAACGTTTGATCGAAACGATTTCTTAATTTATCATATTTTCGATTCCTTGTAAATCAATATTTCTGTAGTGTGGCAACTGACCACTACATTAATTTATATGTCACTTCTGAAGCTTTTACTCCTTGTCAAGTCCATTATTTTCGATATGGAGTTCATTGTGGTCCTAACATTTTAGTGTCAAGTCTCAAGTCTCAACAAATCATAAGATGTTGATCTCATGGGGGTCAAAGGTCATGGTCAACTTTTGATGTATCACATTAGCTATAGCCATGTAAGCAGTTTGAACTTTGAACATGGTTTAAACGCGATGTATGGGAAGTACAGCTGGACCACCCACGTCACCATGGGAAAGTCTAGGTAGTACAAGTAAATACAAAGCATCCTATAGATACTTCCAAAACATCATTTAATGTTTTATTTATTTATTTTTTAAAATTCACATAAAAAATATATCGTTATATATTTGGTTATGTATTATTCTTTTAATTAATTATGCGTTTCTCAGCCTTTTCAATCAGGTTAGATCATAAACGGGCAAGACGCTGATACGAAGACCGCATATGTTATTGAAATACAGATATAAAACTATAAAATGAAACGTAGGGTTGCAATTTGCAAAAGTGATATATTATAGATTATTTTCTCGCTTTCTACCCGTCACTTTCAACTTCATAACTAAACTAGTTGTCACAGCGGCATTCAGAGAAGGACACACATCTTATCATGGGAACCGATACTCCATCCCAAAACATGAGGTGGATAAAGAATTTGTTGACGGATTACTCTGGTATCAGATTTCGGGTGCTTTCATAATATTACCAAGGAACATTTACCAATGGTCATTTACAAGTAACTGGTATTGGAAAAGTGACTTGCCATTCATTGGTGGGTTACGAACTACACTATTGGCCATTCATTGACTGGTCATCCATAGATAATCCGTTAGTATTCATATGCTCTTAATAAATTATTTTCTAAAAAAAACAATTTTGTAAAGTAAATATGTAACAACGATGAAAGATCTAGCTAGAAGGGGTCAAGGAGAGTTTATATTATTACTTACGTCAAGCTTGATATCAACATATGTCTAAATGTCTAATGACATAACTAGTTAATCCAGACAATATACAGATTTCAGCAGCATAACTATAAATTAAACATTTTCATTATCAACTTTAAACGTTTGTAGTTTTAAGAGAATAATGTCATTAACAAATAATAACAATGTATCTAATTATCCTAACGTATGCAAAAGATTAACTGACACACATTAACATTACAATTAATATATCTAAGTACTTCAACCAGATATATATATATAGTCTGAAAAATTATTGTTACTCTAGCTGCCTTTGGAAAAATATATCGCTCCTCCATCTTTGTTACAAAATATTAAATCTGTACAAGACTACAAACACAAAAATATACACTACAAATACGCAAAAGTACCACGTACCTGGTCATCGGTAGTTTTAAAAATATGCAAGTTGTGAACTGTCAGCATTATTTCTTAATTATATGCTGGAAGACAAAAAAATATGAGACAATATTGGTTCAACTTTGATTTGTATATTATCTTCTGTCTCTAAATCTCTAGCATCCATCATCAGTGTGAATTAGATGACCTCGACTATCAAAACATAAACGGGTTAGATATCCTCTTCATGTTGTAGATATTCCAGATGGTTTGCTCTTCATTGATTTGAAGATTTGTTCTTCATTTAGTTATCATTATCGGCTACTTTTTTATTGTGCTAGCTCATATATCCCGACTAGCTTCATTTTAGCAACAAAACAAAAAAAAAATTACACCACTAGTATTTCAAATATTTTGTCATTGAAGAATTCAATGTACAATAACTTGTTTTGCTTATGATGCTAGAATGAACAGTTTGTTAGTTTACCACTAATTTGAATTTGGTCATTGAAGAAACGTGGATCGACTCACTGGTAGACGATCTACTTTCCTCGGGTGTGATTATGCTATTTCACCGATGGTTCTCTGGAATCTGGATTCTTCCACCTACAAAATGAACAGCACCGTAAACTTACCCCTCAGAAAGGGACAGAGGGGTCCTCTTTGGGGTAACCCTCCGGTGTGAGAATAAGAATTTGCAGGAGAAGATAATAATGTGAGAGTAAGGAAATTGGAGTGTATTGCTTAATATAGCTGAATACTGTGTAATTGGATGTGTCCTTCCTTGTGGAGTTGATGTGGTATTTATAGTGCTAGGGTTTCCAATGATTGGGCTCAGACCCAATTAGGGCCTTGTTGGCCTCCTCCAATTGCTTTGCGCCACGTGTCCTCTGGGACACCTGGTGCTTTTTCATTGGTTATAATCACGTGGTAGCACATGGGTTTTACTGAGTTGTCCACCTTTCATTGGCAGCTGTCAACATCAGCATATTCTTATTCCTTAAAAAGATACCTTCTGGAAGGTTGTCTGACGTGCACAATCAAGGTTGTCCTAATCCTGATTTGGATAAGGACAAGGTTGATTATGTGCATGTGTGATACGCGCCTATCCTGAGGATGCGCGAGGTCTTCTCTTTATTCTCACGCGCAGATGTTTCATGCGCAGATGTGATATGCACAAGCATGTGATATGCGCCACGCGCGGATGCACCACGCGCAGATGTGATATGCGTGAGCATATGTGATGCGTGAGCATATGTGATGCCTGAGCATGTGATGCATGAGCATATGTGATATGCGTGAGCATATGTGATATGCGCCATGCGCATAGGTTTTGGCTTTGTGCCTTCATAATGTCTTGATTTCAAGCCTCTTGTCTATATCTTGTGGGTTGACCCGCCTCGCTCGGTGTTGAGGCGGGTACATACCTCTTCAAGCCCCCCCAGTCTAATGTGTGTCTTGTCTCGCGCGAGCGAGGTAAGATAGATATTAGACTTAATAGGTTGCTCTTTTAATAGGGTTTGTCTTTTCTTCTTGTTACTCATCGTTGCGCGAAATTCTATCCTTTTGGTTGAAAACGAATCGTCCTTGTACGTGGTTGGTTGTTGCCGACATGCGTCAGTGATGGAGACGTGTCAGACCTTTCGTGTGCTCGAGGTGCTACAGTTGCCTTTCATGTCCCCTCACATAGTGTCAGGAACACGTGTCGCGCTCGCGTTGGCCCGTACCTGCGAGTGGTGGCGCGTGAACTCTGGCAGCACCTGTATCGTTTCTTTTCGTGTCCCCTCACACAGTGTCAGGGACACGTGTCGCGCTCGCGTTGGCTTACACCTGCGATTGGGGACGCGTGAAGTCCGATCATTACCAAATTTTCTCTCTCCTGGGCCTATAAAAGCAAGCCCTTAGAGTTTTTATTCTTCATCTTCTTTGTTGTTTATTCGAAGCTTTCCTTTCTTTCATTCTATTCCGATTACCTGTATTCTGCTTCCAGATCTCTGTTCTTCAGAAGCATCCTTTGTCCGTTTTTACAGTTGTATGTCTGATAGCTCAGACAACACAATCTCCCCTATCCATCGTCGTGTGAAATCGTTAGTAATGTCTACATTGAACAAGACCGGCAAGGGGAAGAGGGCTGCTGAGGCCTCATCGGAGGAGGTAGGGAGGACCAAGGCAGTGAAGAAGTGGGATGAGATCCCCTGCAAACTGAGGCAGGCCGATTTTGACAGCCTTATCGCCTCTCAGGGTTTTCTCCCTGAGTATGGCTGCATGCTGCCGGCGGCCGGGCAAACGGCGGCGGACCCGCCCACCGGCTATATATCCCTTTATTGCCATTTTTTCACCCACTGCAACCTTCGTCTGCCGATGACAAGGTTTGTGGGTGCGCTACTTAAGTTTTATGGGATTCATATATCCCAAGTCCATCCGTTTGGACTCGTGCGCATGACTCACTTTGAGTTCATGTGCAAATCTCAGCGCGAGGAGCCCACCCCTCGGCGCTTTCAGTTTTTTTATAGGCCCAAGATCCAAGATTCTTGGTTCTCATTTATTCCTCGCAGTCAGAAGGTCAAGTGCTGCACTGTTTCATTCAAGAGCCTTCATGACTGGTCTGAGAGATTTTTCTATATCAGGGCTGGTGTGATCCCCATCCGCATGACCATGCGCGCGATCTCTTCTGCGCCTGCGGATGTGGGTGTCTTCAAGAACCCAACTGGCGCCTGGGTTAGAAAGTTGACTGCCGAACCATCCCCCGCCAAGAACATTTGCGAGGAGGCGCTGGTGGGGGTTGGTATGAGCAGGAGGTGGGCCGACAGCGCCACTGAGCCCGTTATCCAAGTTGACGGCTTGTGTAAGTTAATCTCATTGCATTACTTATGCGCGAATATAATTCGTTTTGCTGATATCATTTGACTTGTTTTGTGCAGTCAGCAAGGAGTATGTCCACGCCGCCTATGATGAGCATATGGAGGGTGGCTCCGTCGCGCTGGGCGCTGGGGAGGTTGGCTTCCCCGATCGCTTTGATGACATGTTCATCCCTGTTGATCTGGGATTTCTCTTTGACAGCGATGCGCCTGGTAAGTCTTTGTATTTATGCTTATGCCTTTATAATACCAAATTTGGCTAACATTTCCATTGCACGTATTGTAGATGCGCTCGAAAACTACGAGCTGGAGTTCGCGGAAGAGGAGGAGGAGGAGGCTGAGATGCCCCAACTAAAGCGTAAAGCTAAGGGGAAAACTGGCGCAGGGGCCAGTAAGAAACAGAAGAAAGATGATGCCCCTGTTGTTCAGGATCCTCCTACTCAGGCGAAGGGACTTGAGAAAACCCAGGTGTTTACCACCAAGTTTTCCTTGTCTTCCCTGCCTCAAAAAGTGGGCAGACCTCCTGTCCACACGAGGCATGGTGCCACTACTTCCTCCCTTCGCGCGGCGGAAAAGGGAAGCGGCGTTGCGCCTGCCGTTTCCTCTTCGACAGGTATACTTTGCTTATCCTTTATGGTTCTATGTGCGCGATTCTGATAGAATTACTAATGAATCTTTGCTCTCTCAAATGTTTGTAGAGCCGGCGACCTTGGTGGACCAACCTCAGGCGCAACAAGGTGCCAAGCCTGCGCCGGAGGTCGCTTCGAAGTCCCCTGTTTTACCCCCAAAAAAGGGAAGAATGGACTTCATGGCAATGTTTGACTCGCGAACGGAGTTGCGCCAAGGTATGTATTGCGCTTTTATTTTCTGACTTTTTCTTTTAGATCAAGTCATGAACCATTTCTTTTTGTTGATTTTTTCATAGGAGTCATTGCTGGCGTACAAGCTGCTGGCGGCGCTCCTGGCGCCGGTGTCAGCGCCGTTGGTTCTGCTCCTGCTCCTGCAAGCGCTGAATCTCCCCTCATCGGGATTACTAAGGAGCAGGAGGCCGTTTTACGCGCCGATCTGGCGGCGTCGAGACCTCCCTCACCTCCTCCTGCGCGCAGCCCTCCTCGCGAGACTGATTTTGGTTCTAGGTCGCAGGAGAAAAGGCCTGTTTCAGAGGAGGATGAGGAGGTTCAAGTTGAAGACTCCGACGGCGGTCGCGCCAGCCCTGCAGCGCCACGAGATTTTCCGGCGCAGTCTTCTCGTGGGGCTGGCGCTGACTTTTCTGCTTCATCCCCGCAGGTATAGGTTCGTTTTTGCTCCGGTGCGCGGGCTTCCATATTAGTGTTTTGATGACTTAGATCATTACTTTGTGTTTGCAGGAAGCCGATCACATTTACCGCCCAAGATGGAACATTACTGAGGACAGCTCATTTCAGTCCATGGGTGTGTGTGAGGACTTCTGGGCTCATTCTGTGCCTCCGGCTGAAAGGAGGTTTCAGGAGGGCCGCGCTCGCGATGACTTGCTCAACGATCATCTGTTTGCTGGGTCGGCTTTCTTTGCTGCCTCCCAAGAGCTTCGCTATGATTACGTAAAGGTACGTGATGCTCTTGCGGAAGCCAAGCAAGAGGCTAAAGTGTCTGCTTGGCATCTTTCTGATGCTCGAGAGAGAGCTGAGAAGCTCCAAGCAGAGCTCAGTGAGAACAGAGCAAGTGCCAACACCGCCTTCGTGAAGCGCGGGCATGAGCTACAGGATGCGCGGGAGAAGCTACAAGCGGCCGAGGCGGACGCGGCCAAGTACGCGCGTAGAGTGCGCGACTTGGAGCTGGACGCGGAGACGCGTGACCAAGCTCTTGTCCAGTCTATAACTGACAAATCATCACTGGAGAGTGAGGTTGCGCGCCTGAAGAAAGGGTTGGCGGCCGCGCAGGCCGAGAAAGATGAAGCCTTGGCGACGGCAGCGTCTAGCCAGGAAGCACTTGATGCTGCGCGGGCGGAAAAGGAAGAAGCCTTGGCGGCAGCAGCGTCCGACAAAGAGGAGCTGAAACAGACTAAGGAAACTGTTGAGTTGTTAAACTCTCAGATTCCTGCCCTCGAGACGACTGTTTCTTCTCTTGCGCAGGATCGCCAATGGCTAGTCTCACAGGGTATGACTCGTTGCGCTTATGCGATGAAATATTCAGACGAGTTTCAGGCCCTTGTGATGGATTGCAACGCTGCCTCGCGCTTGGTGGGTCGAGCTGAAGGGTTCAAGGATGGTTGTGAATATAGCGCACTAAAGAAGAACCCATCCGACTACCCTTACCAGCTCGACGTTGTCTTCGCGGATATGGCCGCGATGGGGGAGAAGTATTTGAATACTCCCATTCCCATCCTTGGGCAGGTATTTTAACCTTAATGATATTACCTTGACTTATTTTCCAAGTCTTTTTTTTTTTATACTCATATTTTTCCATATGATTTGCAGATATCCGCGCTTGCTGACCAGCCCGATCTCGGCGCGCTAAAGAAATTACTTGACGAGTGCGAAGGGGCTGGTTACGGCGATGATGGCGCGGGGAATGCTGCCCCTGCTAGCGGCTCTGGCGTGGCTAAAGGATCCGCTCCTGACACTATTGTGATAGAAGACTCCATTCAGGACGAACAACTTGACTATGGTCAGTTTGGAGATGACGAGGAGCGGGCTGCGCCAGATGCTGAGGGCGATGATGAGGACTATGAAGAGGCTGACGTCGACGTGGAGACTTGAGAAGCCCTTCATGTTTTTTATTTTTATTTGTAGTTTGTATCTCATCATCTTGTAAACTTGTAAATTTCAATGCTTTGGAATGAAATTTTGTTTTTCCCTTCTTCGCATCTTGCGCATTCCCATTCATCTCTTTATATTGCATGTTTGCTTGTTGAATATAAGATATGCTTGCACGTTGAAATAAGAACAAGGTTGTAAGAAAATTATTATACTTAATCCTTGTCATATTGTAAGTGATTTTGCCATATCTTGATTATGTTGACACGTGCCTTGGCGTTTTCATTATTCCTCTTTTGCGCTACGTTATCTCGCATTTGTTATAGGGAACTATGAGTTTTTTAGCCTTTACGTGTCAGTATGTGTTACTCAGATATCCAATACAATTTCATGCGCGACCTCGACCTGAGACCTTAACAACTATGTTTTGGCATTTGCTTTGCCTTAGTTGTGCTTAGCTATTTTTATGGTCAGGCTGCGCAGCATGTAGGATGGATGTTGTGAGTGATTTGAGCTAAGGCTCACATTATTGGGCTAAGGCCCTGAGCTAAGGCTCATATTATTGGGCTAAGGCCCTGACGTTTTAGAGTTAAGACTCGTTAACGCGTTTGAGCTTGAAGCTCGCGCATGTATGTTTTACTTCGTTTTATTTCGTTTTGATGCCAATACAATGTTGTCATATTGCTCAAAATTAATAAAGGGAAGTGTGAAACATGTATGCAAAAGGTAATAGAATCCACATTAAGAGAAGATAGCGCGTATCATTATTCATAATGGCTTAAAAAGCCTTGATTACAAACTTGACAATTTTTACATGAAACATTTTCTAAGCTGTGCCGCGTTCCATGCGCGCGGGATCTTCTTTCCATTCAAATCTTTTAAGGCGTATGCGCCTTTTCCCAATTCTTCCAAGACTTGATAAGGTCCCTCCCAATTGGGGGACATCTTTCCCGGGGGAATCGCGCGGCTAGCTTCATTGTTTCGAAGAACAAAATCATTTTTCTTGAAGTGGCATTCTTTCACGCGCTGGTTGTAATATTTTTCCAGTTTTTTCTTGTATTTGGCTTCACTGATGATAGCCGCCTCTCTGCGCCATTCAAGTAAGTTGAGATCCAACCTTCTTTCGCGCTCGTTATCAATCTTGCTCATCATGAGCACTCTATGGGATGGGCATCCAATTTCTGCTGGAATCATTGCCTCCGTTCCATAGGTTAGGCTGAACGGGGATTCGCCATTGCTGGTTTTGCTTAATGTCCTGTGCGCCCACAAAACATTAGGTAGCTCGTCAACCCAAGAATGGGATTCTCCCTCTAACCTTTTCTTCAGCCCATTCAGCAAGCTTTGGTTCGCGCGTTCCACTTGGCCATTCCCCTGAGGGTGGTATACTGAAGTGAAAATTTGGTTGATGCGCAATTCCTTGAGCCAGCTGGATATCTTCTTGTCAGTGAATTGTTTGCCATTGTCGCTCACAATTTCCATGGGCAAGCCAAAACGGCATATGATGTGGCTCCAAATAAACTGCTTCATCGCCTCGGCTGTTATTTTTGCTAGTGGCTTGGCTTCGACCCATTTTGTGAAATAGTCTACTGCCACTACCAAAAATTTTACTCGCCCTTGCGCTTGCGGTAGGGGACCCACAATATCGATTGCCCATTTGTGGAAAGGCCATGCGGAGGTCACCGGAATCAAGTTGTTCTTTGGCAGCATGGTGTTTGGCGCATAGCTCTGACATGCTTTGCATTTTTGGATCTCTTTTAAAGCGTCCAAGTACATGCCTGGCCAATAGTAACCTGCGCTCATTGCCTTGGCAACCACCATGCGCGGTCCAGCATGTATTCCACAGATTCCTTCGTGTATCTCTCTGATCACATAGCTTGCTTCCTCAGCATCTAGGCATTTCATGAGCGGTCCAAGATAAGAGCGTCGATATAATGTACCATCAAGCAGTTCATAGTTCTGCGACTTGTGTCTTATCTTCCTCGCCTGTGCGCGATTGTCCGGTACCTTTCCCTCCTTCAAGAATTCCATTATTGGAGTTATCCATGATGAAGGGGTTGTATGAGTTACAAGGACAGACTTCGCCACCACCGACGGGTTGCTCATTACTTCTACCCTGACATCTTTGCCAAAGTGATCGAAGCTGGTTGATGCCATCTTACTCAGCGCGTCAGCAGATTTGTTTTCACTGCGCGGAATATGAATGATTCTGAAGCAGTCAAATTGCTCGATGAGCTTTTTCGCCTGCTCTAGATATAGAGGCATGGTGTTCTCCTTGGCATCATAAAGGCCATTGACCTGTGCTGCTACCAAGTATGAATCAACATGGGCCTCTAGTTTTTTAACTCCGAATTTGTGCGCGATGCGCAGGCCAGCCAGCAGGGCTTCATACTCAGCCTCATTGTTGGTGCTCTTGAAGTCCAACCTGATGGCGTAAGTATATTCATGATTCTCTAGATCCACCAGTTTTAGGCCTGCGCCGGACCCTTCGTTGTTTGAAGCTCCGTCAGTGAACAGTCTCCAAACATTTTCTTCATCATTGGCTCGCGGAGGGTCTGCCTCGCGCTGAGCCTCTTCAATTTTTCCCTCGGGGATTTCTGCGATGAAATCAGCTAATACTTGTCCCTTTATTGCTGGACGGGGCTTATAGGCGATCGTGTGCTCTCCCAATTCCAGCGCCCATTTTGTCAGCCTTCCCGAGAGCGCGGGGCGTCGCAAGACTTGCTGGATGTTGTAACCAGTCAGTACTTCAATGGGATGACCATTGAAATATCTATGAAGCTTGCGCGACGCGTGTGTTAGTGACAAAACTAACTTTTCCATGATGGAGTAGCGCGTCTCAGGATCTGTCAGCACCCGACTCACATAGTATATTGGTGTTTGGATTCCCTTACGATCCACCAACAATACTGCGCCGATGGCGCGCTCTCCTGCTGATAGGTACAATGTCAAAGTTTCACCAGGAAGTGGAGCTGTGAGCGCGGGCAAATTTATCAAACATTCTTTTATCTCACTGAAAGCTTGCTCGGCCTCAGGAGTCCATTTGAATTGGCTTTTCTTTAAGCAATTTCTCAATGTGTTGACAAATGGGGTAGATTTGCTTGCATGGTTCGCTAGGAACCTGTTGATTGATACCAATCTACCATTCAGCTTCTGGACTTCTTTCATGGTGGATGGCGAGGGCATGTCAAGGATGGCCTCCACCTTTTCTGGGTTCACCTTGAAACCATCCTTGGTAACCATTACACCTAGAAATTTTCCCTCTTGTACGCCGAAAGTGCATTTGCTCGGATTGAGCTTCATGTTAACTTCCTTTAGGCGCCCAAGGGTTTCCTCGATGTCTTTGAGCATTTGTTTTTCCTCCCTGCTTTTGATCACCAAATCATCCACATAGACTTCTAGGTTTCTTCCAATTTGCTCGCTGAAAACGGCATCCATAAGTCTTTGGTAGGTGGCGCCCGCATTCTTCAAACCAAAGGGCATTTTTGTGTAACAAAAAACGCCCTTGTCGGTTCTGAAGGCAGTCTTGTCCTCGTCTTGTGGTGCCATTTGAATCTGGTGATAGCCCTTGTAGGCATCCAGGAAACATTTGAGCTTGAATGGCGCCACGGAGTCCACCTTTGTGTCGATGTTTGGGAGGGGGTAACAATCTTTTGGGCACGCTTTGTTGAGGTCCTTGAAGTCAATGCACATCCTCCACGACCCGTTACTTTTCTTTACCATCACAGGATTGGCTACCCACGTCTGGTATCGTATCGGGCGGATGATGTTTGCGCGCAGTAGATCCTCAACCTGCTCATTCATGGCCCTCGCTTTCTCATCCCCCATGACTCTCTTCTTTTGAGCAATTGGCTCTACAGACTTGAACGTGTTGAGAGAATGTTGTGCCAGGTCTCGCGGAACCCCAGTCATATCAGAG
Source organism: Bidens hawaiensis (assembly GCF_021521415.1). NCBI lineage: Eukaryota > Viridiplantae > Streptophyta > Magnoliopsida > Asterales > Asteraceae > Bidens > Bidens hawaiensis. The sequence goes on from NW_027496774.1 coordinate 147,217, forward strand.
TGTTGCCACGCGAAGACCGACATATATGCTATGAGCAATCTTTTCATTCTCAACCTCGTGTCGTCTGATATCGTTGCGCCAATTGTGATTTTCTGCTCCGGGAATTTTGGGTTGAGAATCCATTCCTCTGGCGCGTTGTCTGCCATTGGAAGTTTCATTCTCCCTTCCCGCGGAGTACTTGTCACTGCACACAAATGATCTCGGTATACAAATGTTACACCTGTTGGTGTTGGGAACCCCAACGCGCCGTGCGCTGGCGACGGTATGGCGTTAAATTGGGCAATCGTTCCTCTACCCAAGATCATATTGTGGCAAGAAGTGGTGGGCAAGACCAAGAAGTTGACAACTTCGGCTCGCTTGTGTTTCTCATCCCCCATAGTTAGCTCAAATTGTATTTGACCTAGGGGATGAATGATTTCATTTGAAACACCAGAGATTGGTGCATTCACAATCTCAAGCCTTGCTTGGTCTGCCGGATCCAGTTTTCTGAAACATTGCTCATACATGATGTCTGATTCGCTGCCAGTGTCCACCAAGACTTTTGACACTTCATAATGAGCAATGTGTGTAGTGATGACAAGAGGACTGCTGCTAGAAGGGCCTCCCCTGATTCTTGGGAAGATTACTTGTTGCTCGCGCCAATCTCCTTGGATTTGCGCGCTTCTCTTTCTTGATGTTTGCCCTTGCCTTCCTCCCTCGGCTACACAGATTCTTTTGAACTTTTTGCTGGCAGAGGCTCCTTCTGGTTGTTCATTTTCTGGTCTTGCGTTTTTCACCAGGTGAGCCAGCTTGCCTGATTTCACATCTTTTTCAATTGCATCCTTCAAGTGATGGCATGCATCAGTGTTGTGTCCTGTGGACTTGTGAAACTCACAGTACTTGCCACTGTTTGATGGTCCCTTGTAGTGTAGTGGCTTGGGGCTTTTGAACTGGACATTCTCAGTGCTTAACACTTGTGAAGGCATTTTTGTGAGGGGAGTCCATATTCTTGGCAGAGGTTTGTTAGGATCTCTGCCGCCTTCCCTCATGTCACCCTCCCCGCGATTACAAACGTCTTTTTGGGGCTGGGGTGAGCTTGGTTGCGCCTGCTTTTCTGCGGAAGAAAAACTGGTTGGTTGCAACCTGGACCATACAGTGTTCTGTTTGCCCCTTCTTTCGTTGCTGCGCGGTGCCTCTGCTTGATGCCCTCTTTCTCTCGCTCTATCTTGGGCAATTTGTTTTTCATTTCTCGCGAAGACTCGCGATGCTTCCATTAGCTTGGCCCAAGTGGTTGGCATGCCATCTCTGCTTACGAGAGCTCGGCGGAGTTGATCACTGCGCGCGCCTTGTATAAAGGCCACGCGCAATAGTTGCTCAGTGATACCTCCGATTGCCAGAGACTCCTGATTGAAACGAGTTATGTAGTCTTCAATCGTTTCATCATTCCTACGCACGCAGTGCATGATGTCATCAGGGTCGCGCGTGTGTCTGCGCTGCTGTACGAAGTGGGCTTGGAACTTTTCCAATAGTTCCTCGAACCCATCGATTTGCCCAGTCGGCAAGCTCTCGAACCAGACACGCGCCGCGCCCGTGAGGCAGCGAGCAAACATGTGACACCATGTTGGCATCATCCAGCTTTCTAGGTTTCCAGTGTTGTAAAAACCTTGTAAGAAATCGTCTGGATCTGTTGTGCCGTCATATTTGCCCAAACCACTTGGCATCTTGGTTTTGTGCTAAATGGGGGCCTTCGCAATGCGCTCAGTGAATTTTGAATGTTTCACCAAGATGGCTGGCCTGTACGGTGTGGTTACATCCACTTGCCCTCTCACTGGTGGGCTGTATGGTGTGTGCAGATCCAGATCGGCTTTGGCTCCAGGCGCCATGTTCATGTGCGCGCGGAGCTGTGAGCCTCCTGCATGAGTATCTCGCGTCCTCCTCATGCTGTGCACTTCTTCATCACTAAACTCAGCGTGTTCAGTGTGAATAGAGTGACCCTCTTCCGGCGCGCGCCCCCCTTCTTGTTCCATGAACGGTTTGCTTATCAAACGCTAGCCTTTGTGTTAAGTCGGCTAGCTTTTTGTTTTTGACCATTTCATTGTACTTGTCCATTAGACGTCGTTGCTCGTTTATGAGCCATTCTTTGGGGTCATTGGTTTCATCTTCTGGACCCATTGGTCCTTTTTGTTTCGCGCCGGTAAGATTTTGTAACGTGAGATCGTCTGGAGGAGTTTCAGTCTGGCCATGAGGAGTTGTGATGAAGGGACGGTTACTGGTGGTGCGCGTAGAATCACGCGGCACCCTCAGAAACTGCTGTCCCTCATTAACATCCTCACGTTCAATATCCTCCAGAACTTGATCAACGTTACGAACGCCAGAAACCATGGTGATTATTTGTTTTTTTTTTTTAGAGATCTGATGAGATCTTGTTGCCGTTGTAACAGTGGATGGCGCCAATGAAGAAACGTGGATCGACTCACTGGTAGACGATCTACTTTCCTCGGGTGTGATTATGCTATTTCACCGATGGTTCTCTGGAATCTGGATTCTTCCACCTACAAAATGAACAGCACCGTAAACTTACCCCTCAGAAAGGGACAGAGGGGTCCTCTTTGGGGTAACCCTCCGGTGTGAGAATAAGAATTTGCAGGAGAAGATAATAATGTGAGAGTAAGGAAATTGGAGTGTATTGCTTAATATAGCTGAATACTGTGTAATTGGATGTGTCCTTCCTTGTGGAGTTGATGTGGTATTTATAGTGCTAGGGTTTCCAATGATTGGGCTCAGACCCAATTAGGGCCTTGTTGGCCTCCTCCAATTGCTTTGCGCCACGTGTCCTCTGGGACACCTGGTGCTTTTTCATTGGTTATAATCACGTGGTAGCACATGGGTTTTACTGAGTTGTCCACCTTTCATTGGCAGCTGTCAACATCAGCATATTCTTATTCCTTAAAAAGATACCTTCTGGAAGGTTGTCTGACGTGCACAATCAAGGTTGCCCTAATCCTGATTTGGATAAGGACAAGGTTGATTATGTGCATGTGTGATACGCGCCTATCCTGAGGATGCGCGAGGTCTTCTCTTTATTCTCACGCGCAGATGTTTCATGCGCAGATGTGATATGCACAAGCATGTGATATGCGCCACGCGCGGATGCGCCACGCGCAGATGTGATATGCGTGAGCATATGTGATGCGTGAGCATATGTGATGCCTGAGCATGTGATGCATGAGCATATGTGATATGCGTGAGCATATGTGATATGCGCCATGCGCATAGGTTTTGGCTTTGTGCCTTCATAATGTCTTGATTTCAAGCCTCTTGTCTATATCTTGTGGGTTGACCCACCTCGCTCGGTGTTGAGGCGGGTACATACCTCTTCAGTCATGTTTTCGGACTCTAACCCCATGACTACCATCAAACCCTGTATAGTTTTATGGGTTATTCAAAATAACCGGATCATAAACGGGTTGCCATGTAATTACAAGATTAAAGCATGTTTAAATGGGTTCAACCCGCTTAACATGTTTGACATGGCATGTTTAAGGCTCGTCTATCAAAACAAATTAAACTTCTAGTTTATAAATAATTAAATATATCATAATTAAATTCCATTTACTAACGACTAGCGCAGTTCATTAAGAAGTTTATGGATTATAACCTTTTAATAACTTTATTTTTATTGTGTTAGTTATACATTAGTACGCATTAGTTATCAACCGTGCTAAGTGTTGTGTACCAATTAATTGTGTTAAACATGTTATGTCATGTGTGTTACTGGACTAGTTATATTTAGTCGTGTTAAAAATCTTGTGTCATATAACAATGTTACTAAAACCGACACCGCACACATTATTTAAATGATTGCTCTCATTGATCTGTATGCTCATATATTAAACAAGCAAATGTTCAGAAACTAAATTGATTGCATATAGATTGAAATATGTCATCTAGAAGACCTATGCATTTAACTAGATCATATTAGTTCAAACCAAAAAAAATGTGATAACTAGTTGCCAGCACAAGTTTTTTGCTTCTTGAGCTTATAGATAAGGAAGGAGATTCCCCGACGACGACCACCATGGAAGAGCAACACGATCGTCATGAACACAGTAGCCAAAGAAGAACTGATGAATGATTGTGGCTGATTAATTGGTGTACTAGAGAAACTTGGTGCCTAGTGGGAGTGACTTTGATAGGGGAAAACAAGAGTTTTCAATGGTTGGTTTTACAGTTGAGAAATATCATTTAGGACAGTTGAGAAATATCATTTAGGCTTGCTTTAACATATCATTATATAGGCTAATTTTGGACTTTTTTTCAGATGAGTGAAGTCAACAAGTGAGGCCACAACTCAAACTCGGTTTAAAAATTTGTTTAAGCCGTAGTTTTCTTTAACGAATTACTATCAACAAATAGCCATTATTTCAATAATTTACCTTTCACGCTATCACTTAAACCCAGAGCTTTACACGCCCTTGGGTGATGTAGCCAAAGTGCCAAACCCTTTGCAAGGGCACGCATTGAAGCTAAGACGCCCTTTATGATGGACATCATCGAACATGAGAGGTTAGGCCGAATTGAGATTTCTATTTTACCAGTGGATTTGCATCGCGTTCAAAACCAGTAGCTTGTTAATTTCGTGGTTCATACCATATCAATTTCAAATTTTAAATACGATGA